>NW_009596247.1:0-13714 GCF_000690535.1 Cariama cristata | reverse complement strand
AAAAAAAAAACCACACAACAAATTCCTTTGAAGAGATCATAAATATGTATTAGGAAGTAAAATGTAGTCCCCTTGATTAAAACTGATGGAAATCCCCCCAACTCCCCCAGTCAGCATTAAACGAACATTAACAAACACTTGAAAGTATGAACCCAAGTTTCCAGTCCAATGTAACAGCTTTACCATAACAACCTACTCACTGTTTTTAATATTGAAATCAAAAGAAAACATTAAAGTAAGAATTTAGTGAGCTTTCTGCAGCTGTCTCGAAGTGCCAGGATCACAATATCCCTTGAGAGGTCTGGCTCCTGCCCAAGGCACAGAAGCGTCGCACGGTCCGAGGCATCCCTTTACTCGCCGTACCACTTTACTCACACCTGAGTTTTACACATCAATCTCCATTCAGATGTAAACAAAAAGATTGCATCATAACCATAGGGGTTATTGTTTGCTTTTATGGGAATTGAAACAACTTAAAAAGACAAAAAAAAAAAAAAAAAGGAAGCTTAAGATTTGAGTTGATCTTCATTTACGCAAAATAGATACGGATGTAAGAGAAGTAGACGGTCATTAGAGGTCACTGACTGATTTCCCACACTGGAACTCCCTTGTCAGTTCAGACATACAGTGAACCTTGGGCACATTTAGCCCTTTGGGACTGAGGTAATTCACTTACTAGATTTTAAACCAAAAAGCATTTTATTGGAAGATTTCACAATTGGTTTTAATCTGCAAAAGTTTGTGTAATTTTTTTTAAATTCCAGAATGTGATGTTCCCATGTTCCAATCATAAGATGGACAGTGTTAAAAATACAGGTTTTGATGAAAAATATGCTTAGAGGAATAACATTAAAAATCATTAAAAATCCCCTTCCCTTGCAGCTGGTCTGGCTCTTAGCTGAGCCCTGGGCGAGGTGATTCAGCTCACTGAGCTGGGAGAAAAGGAGTCCAGCCAGAAAAAAAACAAAGCAAACAGGGGAGAACATGCAGCCAGCCCACTCTAAGGAGCTGCTGATTCAGTTCAGCTGTCCTACCTGCGCCCTTGAGGTGGAAGTATCTAACACCATAGGTTGGATTAGTTCTCAAATAAGGAAAAAATCCCACATGTTGTAATGTAAATTTAAAATTTTCATGCTATGTAATTTGCCTCTAAAGTAAAGTAGCAGGACCAGGTCCATGGTTAAGATTCATGCCAGGCACTTAATTGGCAGCTGGGGACTGGAACATCTTCTCGGAAACTCCTACAAATAAAATACTGCAAAATGGCAGAAGGGGTAGATACCTAATTTACGAATCCAAACAAAGACATTGGCTTTATATTGGAACTACATGGTAAAAAGCTGTCCAGTGTCCCAAAGGATCAGTATTTATGGCATTTTTATATGAGCTTTTGCAGTCGTACAGGCAAAAAATTAGCCACAGCTCTAAACCCTTTGCTTGAAGAAAGTCACTTTATCTACAAAAGAGCATGTTTCAACTCTTCTCTGTCCAGTTGAGACCTGAACCTCAGCTTTCAACACCTCAGCGAGTGCTCTGACCAGAGACGTTCTCTTGCCAATGGGTAGTTTGTACAGCATGGAGTAGCCAGCTCCGTCAGCAGAGCCCGAGACTGACCCAACCAAAACTGGACAACAGTCTGCTGAATATGTTACTTACTTGTTTTATAGGAGACAACTCTAATAACCCCAGCTGGACTCAGCAAGAGCAAAAATTTCAGTCTTGGCTGGCCATATGGGTTCCTTATGCATTAAATGATTAGCTAGCTCAAAGAGGGTAAGTCTGTCCTTTTATTCAGCTAGAAATAAACTGTGTGATTATTCCTGCAGAAGCTGAGCTGCAAGAACTCAAATATTTTCCAGCAGAAAACATTTCATTGAAAGATTCTCAGCCAGCTCCATTGTAATGGCCAAATTTCAAACCTTTTTATGACAATTTTTTTTAAAAAAGTAAAAGAAAATAAAAATGGTAAAGTCAAAAGTACTCTTCACTTGACTAGAAACTGCTACTAGGATTTTATTTAAACTTTCCTCCTATCAGTATTACACTTCTCATTTGGTGAAAAAAAATGCAAAGGATGTGGTACTACACAGGAAGCTACAACATCTATTAAAATATATTCAAATTTCAAATAATTCACATTATAGCTTTTTGCAACAAGTTTTCTTATTGCTGCACATCCTCAGGGTGCTTTACCAATGGGCATGCGATAAATGCCTTTCTTTAACACTCAGTAGTCCATAGGCTTTGTATGCTTTTGCATGCTTTAGGTCTTAAACCTCAAAACTCTATGACCTGTACTCTTTATTAAGTGGCTAGTTACCTTATGGTAGAAAATAGAAATGTTTTAGCTATCCTGCTTTTGCAGATAGTAGTCTCAAAAGCATATTCTAATCCCAAAATACAAACTTGAGGGTTGATTTTAAAATTAATGTTTATTTTCATTGGCCTGTCTGTTAAGTAGAAAATGTTTTTGTAAAAGCACACTAATTATGCCAGCCATATCTGGTTTATACGTGTCAGATATTTCTCTGTGACAAATCAGCCCAGCTCTGGGGTTTAAACATCGAGACGTACCTAATACTTGAAGATAAAAACTATTTTCTAGGGCACATCAACCCTCAAATGAAGTTCCAGTGTGGTCATTTTTAGCACTTCATCTTGCTTACCTATTCCATGTACTGCAGAGCTCCATAAGGCAGCTGATGAACCAGGCTTGGTTGGATCACAGTTTTTACCGAAACCAGATTCACCACCAAAACACAGCTGAAGCCAGCTCCAGTGCAGGATGTTGACTCAAACCGAGGACAAGCACTGAGAGTCCCACAACCACCCTAACCCACCGTCCTCATTCAATAGCTCCCACGCAGCAGCCTAGTGCAGGAGAGGGCACTGCCTGTGTATGCACCACTACACACTCCCTACCTACCCTAGTACATATACTACTGCAAGGTAGTATGTGCTTGCACAGCCCACCTACTCTACCTAGGACACACTCCCTTCCCTCACTGCCGTAATTATCAGGTCTGCTGCTTCTCATGTACAGGCTCATGTACTGGAAAAAAAAAAAAAAAATTATCTGCTCTAGAGACTATTCTGCAGCCCTTTGTGCCAGTTCATATGAGCTTATTAATAATAATAAGACCTAATGCCAGGGATTTTGTCTCTGACCGAAATAATCCTAACCTAAGGCATATTTTTTTCTGACCTATCTGCTCAACATGAAAACTGCACAGCTGCACAAACTTACCTTCTACAGATTAAAAATATAATCCTTCTTCCTCTTCAGGCAGCAGGAAACTCACCTTCAACACCGATACTATCCAAATTAACCTACCATTGGTTTCTCAAAGGAACCACGGAGGAAGACAGGAGGAAAAGCAAACAGATGACAGAACACCAGGATTTAATGTTTTGGTAAATGCTTATGTATTACGATTGCAAACACAAGCACTGTTGCATCACATAAGAGCATCAGATCCCATCGGTGCTGCCCACCCAAGCATCCAAATTACTGTGGAATTCTAGCAGCTCACGGCTCTGACCTTATTAATACAACTCAATTAGATTCAAAGCAAATACTCACTCATCAACAACATAAATAAAACCAGAATCAAGCCCACAGCTCTATTTCTGCTCCCAAACATGCCTCCCTCATTGAAAGGTGCACTTTAGAAAACACCAACACGTTGTTGTGCACAGCTTGAAATCCATACGTCGCTGAATAGTCTAACAATTACCAGCTAAATGAAGGTGTGCATTTCCTCATCTCTAATAACACCAAGATACATGGGCAGCTAGCCAAGAATCTGGTTCATTAAACAGAAACATATGTACAGATCCTGCAAGTGCTTCTTAAGAGCACAACACTGTTTCCAGTAACGACATATAGAAACTAAATAAATCTCAGGTTGCCCTCAGGTATAAAAAGGTTGATTGATTTCAAACACAGAGCCCAAAGCAGCCGCAGCACGGATAACCCCTGGTATTGAACCAGGAACTCCAACGGCAGCTGCCCACCTGCACACAAAAGATAGACTGCACAAAGATATTTGTTCAGCTAAACATTAAGTCTATTCAAAACCATTTATGAATACACACCAAGGATTTCTTTAGAAATGAGCCTAATTTATATCAGGCTTAACCTTCAAAGCCAGTGTTATTATGCCATTAAGTTTGAGCAACCATGTGTTGAAAACGTGTGCGTAGCTTTTGTTACGCAATTCGATTCTCCACTCATCTGTGGAACAACCCAGCAAACGGCTCTGCAGCCTATAGATTAAGTAACAAAAGACATTCGAGTGTTGTATCAATCAGAATTACGCAGCTGTCCTCAGATGCAGTTACAAAATTTCATCCTGGGCTTACACAGTAAAATTCTCAAACATACCCACATGACTACATATCACTGTCTTGAAATAAAATTTAGGAACTGGAAAGCCTCAACCATTTCTGTAAGCTCTACTCCCCTTCTTGCACATCAGCCCCCATTTGAAGAATAGCCTCAAACTTACAGCACATTTCAGGAACTCTGTCAAAAGTGCTATGAGAAATCTCTGTTTAACAACCTATAATGTTCAGCATCAATAAATTAAATCTCCTCTTGCCAGCTCTAGAAAAGCCGTATTTATATATTTCTTTCTAGCATATACTGTCCGTAAAGCATCTTAGCAGAGGGTTTATCTTTTGATCTCTATTTCAACAGCGCTCAGACATACTGCCAATAAATTAGTACGCTTGGGAATGATTTTGTTTCGGCTGAACTAATTTCTCTGCATTCAAGAACAAGCTCACTCCAAAGGTTCCCCATCTGCCTGATCCCACAAACCATGGGGCCAGAAGGGACCTCAAGAGAAGTCTAGGTAGTGCCTCTTCTTGCCCCAAGGCAGAACGAGTTATGTTTAAGTGATCTCTCCCTGGTTATTTTCTTACCTCTTTTTAAAATAATCATTCTCTTCTTTACACTGCACAAAACCAATGTGTTCATTTTTCCCTGTCATAGGTCCTGTTTGATCACTCTTATTTTTTTCATGTGCATCCATTTGAACGGTATCTCTCTTTTATGTGGCATATGTCCCATGCAAATAATATCTTTAAATGTTCAATGCACAATATATGAAAGAAAATTCTTAGATGTCCATTTTAGGACAGTTAAAAGGCAATTTATTCTATTTTGGCTGCAAAGGCTTAGCACAACTACGGAGTGGACCTCTGTTATTCTTGTTGTCCCTTTCTGGTCAACAAAATCTTCCTTTATGGTAATTCTGAACACATATTCTTTATGGCTACCACGTACTGTCTTTATTAGAAATGATTCCATGGACAAGGATTTTTACTATGATTTATTCATTTCAAATTATTCAAGTTATTTTAACTCAGGTTACTGACCATCTTCCATCTGTTACAGAGCAAAGGGCAAATATTTTCCACATACAGTTTAAAGTTATGTTTATCTACTCGAACAGTGGAAATCCCATTTCTTGTGTACGACACAGTAACTTGCTAGTCCTCAGCAGCAGAACAGAAAACGATGCCTCCTTGTTTCCATTAAAGGCTTTAATGTGATTGTAAATTGTAAGGTGTATTGCTGACATAAAAAAATATTCCACCATGTTAATTAAGGTGAACTCTCCGTATTTTTTATTTCAGATGAAGGGCAGCTGGGAGGTATTCCCAGCTGTGACTCCACAACTTTGAAATACAGTCTCTTAGGAACCGTGAGCGGATTTAACCACAAATAGCTAAATGCGCCTGGATACATGAAGTTATATTTAACTATCTCCCTAGCTAATTAGATCAGGGAACCAGAATCATATGGCTAGATTAATTAAGATAAAACAGGGCATTTGTAATAATTAAGTTAGCTATTTGGTCTCCTTTCCAGTGCAGAGGGTCAACGAACATCGTTAGTGCGGTAGCTGATGACTGGCACTTCAGACCGTGTATGCCCCATGGATGCAGCCCCACCAAAGCCACTGTGTTTGCAAGGCAGCACAGAAGGCTCCCGTGGACAGTCTCATTTTATTTGTTTGTTTTTAAGAAGAAGACCGAGCAACCAGAGGAGCTTCTTCCCTGGAGGAGTCCCTGAGGCTGCTCAAAGGAGAGAAGGTTTCCAGAGATGGCAGGGTGAGACAGGCAAGAGATTCAAGCTGGGAACCTGCAGCTCAGGAACAAAACTGGAAAAATGCTGTGAAGAGCATGAAGCAGACCCACAGGTGCTGGAAAGGATGTTCGGTACCAGGGAGGTTGGAAATTTGCTTCAAAACCACTGCATACTTGAAAACAACATGAGTATTCAAAACTTGCAAGGGCTGATGGGCAGAGATCAGGCTGTGAATAAACCTTTATTATTTCAGTTGTCTCATCACCATAACTTTTCTTTAAGGAGTTAATTAACTGATATGACTAGTTGTAATTCTAATGAAAGTAACATCCTCTGAGTTTTTTGGTCTTCTTTGGGAGCTCAGTGTACAGGAGATGATCTAAATCAATCCACTTCAGTTCTCTGGCCCCCTACTTGGGGACCCTCCACAGCGACCAAAGGCTATGTTGTGTCTTCACGCTGTAGCTACAAACGTGTACTTCAGAAAAAAAAGGCCTATGTGTTTGCCGTCATGAACTCATTTGGCCTGAACATGGCTCTCATCTTGACAGCGTTCATAATGAATTTGCACAGCAATCATGTTGTTGTCTCCATCATTTATAGATGTTATGCTTTATTTGGACACAACAAAAATCTCAAGCAATTAGAAGTGGATCCAAAGAAGGGTTTCTCTATGAAAGAAACTCAGGCCAGTATGACTGTGACAGCTACTGGCTTTTATGCAATATGCAGCCCAGCAAAGCCACAGCTTGACAGACAAGCTTTGTCTAAGATAATAGCAAATGTTTCCCCTAAAAGTGTGTTTTGGAAGGTTTTGCAATTCACTAATGTAGTTTAATTATGATCTTGCAGCCAATTGTTTCATGTCCTACAGAAATCAAACAAATCTGGTTCTTGAAAATAAGACTGACGATGCAAGCTATCACATACAGGGGTTTTTTGGTTTTGTTTTTGTTTTCATTTAGTCAAGAGGCAGTTTTACTTAAACATTTACTAAAACTAAAACTATTCCCTTTCAGTCAGCAGAAGGAGAAATCACATTAATAGTTCTTCAAGTGATAAGAAGTTACAAGTGCTGAATGCTTTGGGCTGGCAGAGCTCCAAGAGCTTCCATATTGTTACAGAACTTGCATCAATGTTTAAGATCAAGTTCTCATGTTGCTATGATCTCACTCCGGCGAACATCTTGATTTGGGAGTCACATCCATGCAAACAGTTGGGGTCTAGTAGCATTAGTTTAAGAGTTTAGAATTAAAGTTTTGCAGTAAGTTGTTCTGTTCTCTTATCTCTGTTTATTACATAGGAATGACAGCACATACTTAAGCTTATGACATAGATCTTGCTGTGTTCTGCATATCTGCCAGCGCACATATTTCATGTTACTGTATGATTAACAACGTGTTCTCTGAAGTACAGTGAGTTAGTTCACAGCTGAAAATATGGACTTCTAGAAAGGGTAACCAAGGGAAATCGCAACATAACCACTGTGATAATGTAATTGAACTACAGATAAAAGATCCACAGGAACATGGCAAGTAAGGATACAAAGTCAAAGCTAGCTGAAAAATGGACACCGAAATTTCTTTTACTGTCACACATTTACAAATATGCACAGAGATAATCAGGTATATCCCAACGTGTTAGAATTCAAAGTTTCTACCAAGAAGCATATTGAATGGCTTCTTTAACCAGGAGAAAACATGCCAAAGAACTTCATTTTTTGAGTAGAAAGGAAATAAAAGCTGCTGAGATAAATATTTCTATTCTCAGACTGTAAACTTACTGTCATTGTTTCACAGCAAACTCCTGGACAGACTTATATTCTGAACAACACGTCTGCCAGTGTAGAACTTCCTTCGCTCCCTGTCACCTCTGTGTTTTAGATGGGGAGGCACTCGGATGTTCGGGCTCTCGCCTCACACGGTCAATGGCTGTGGGAGAGCACGCAAAGCCACCTCGTGTCGCTCAACATCATTTTCCACGTATCAACTCCAAGTTAAAACAGAGATGGCAAGTATTTAAAGACAGAGTATTTATCCTGCTTTAAGCAAGAGGGATCCGTTATATTTATAATTTGTTGACTGATACGTTTGCTTTTCTCCATAATGCCTTGGTGAAAGCGTTGTTTCAAGAGATGTTTACAAAAACACCTGTAGGTGATTTGCAGTATAGTTTGAACCCTTGGTAACAGAAGCTACCTCAGCACTGAAGGCCACTTTCAAGACATTCTGCCATAGTGGATTGTCAATACAATGCATTGTTCGGTCAGGAACGAGACACCGTGGGGAGTGCTACATTTCTCTTGCCATCCCCACCAATAATTTGTTCATGAATCTGTCAGTCACTGACTATTCCACAGAAGACGATGACAGCTGAACTTTCAGTGACCTAAATTATGCTAGTCCTTACAAAAAAATACTGTAATATTAGTTTTCTTGAGCTCTATTGAAGCTTTTACTCAATATTACATGCATGGGAAACATGTACACTCGGGTGAGCTATCATATTTCAAGGCACATGACAGCTTTTACTTAGCTTGGTTCTAAAAGTATTATTCATTAAAGCAATGTCATCAGTTCAAGGCAACTGGATGTAAAGCATGGGTCACTATGCAAAAAGCTGAATGTTCCTCTAAATACCACCTAGGAAAACTAGCACTGAGGAAATCATTAAAAGATACAATACTGGAGGAACATCAGATGGCCACAAGTGGCTTAAAAGGGTTCAGTTGATATCTCTGCACCGTAGGATGGTTTTCTTCAAGGTGAAGACCCCTGACGGTAGGAAATGAGAAAAGGAAACAGCACACAGGAACAGAGAATGGATAAATCCTTCTTACCAAAAACCTTCCCTGCAAATGTTACCTAATCTATCAGAAAAAATTGTCTGCATGGACAACTTGTCACTCTCCTTGAACTCTCACATCCTACATGTAGCTTTCCAGAGGCATCAGGATGCTCTTAGTTATAATGCTGGAGTTATGCAGAGCATGTATGGACTGTAAACAAGGAAAGAGTTTCCACATTCCCATATTTGCTTTAGTTTGCTAATTTAGGCATTTGAATTACAGGCAAAGGGGCTATACTGAGCACCCAGGTACACTACAGAGGCCCCACATGCTCCTAGTGAAAGCTCCTCATGAAATGAAGTAACAAATCAACAGTATACTCTCCTCCATCTCAAGCAAAGTATGGAATGGAAGAGCCTGGAAAATCTGGCCAGATTTTCATTTTTACAGTCTGGGGAGCTGTTGTCTCCCTTGCTCCACAGACCCTGTGGGTCTGAAAAGGAAAGCAATAGTCAACAGGCAGCTTTCACCCGCTCCTCTGTGAGACCAGCTATTCCCAGCGCGGGCCGTACATTCCCTGCTGCAGAGTTCACACGCAGGGCTGAGCGATGTGGCTGGGGAATGAGCCCCACTCTCTCAGCCCATCTGGTTCAGAGACCTGTTGGTTAGAGCAGCTAGCACATCTTCCCCATTTGCCTCAGCTTTTGTGGTGACAGCAAGAAACCCAGAAGAGCTGTTTTCACCACCTCAGAGGTCACTGAATTTGCTTCCTCCCACCAGCGCAGCACAATTAGTACCATAAGTCAATCATGTGCTTACCAGTGCTGGCCAAAATACAGAGAACAGGAAACTTTTCGTACGAATGGGGAATGCCAAAATCATCTGAGCACCGCACCTAGTGGTGACAGGTTTTACCCTATCCTTTTCCAGATTCCTGGTTTTATACCACCTCCAGCCTGGTTTTGGTTTTGTTTTCTTTCTCCCTGAAGGACACGCTTCACTGCTTTGAGGAAGGATGATTACAGGAAGCTGATGTAGCAATTCTCAGGGTCCAGTCTATCTTGGACAAACAGATGTACCAAAGGGTTTCTCATGGTTTTACTCTCCCATGTTGATTACGTGTTTGCAATTGGGTTTTCACTGTTTTCTACATCCTGAATTGCCCTTGTTTTGTGTGTGCTTTTCTAAGGTAGTTAGATGAGAGACATGTTTCAGTTCTATTATTGTTGATCCATTCTTTGTTTTGGCTAACTTGCTTCATTTCTTCTCCACAGTTGAGCAACCATCTTAAATTTGTCTAGCAGATGCACATCTACAGCACTCTGCTGTGACCATCTTCTACTTCATCCTAAAGAAGTTAGTAACATCAAGCTGTAATTTTGAATACGAGCCCCTCCTTCACCAACGAATCACATAAGGAAAATAGTAATAGCAAAAAATAAATTCACAAAGTAAAACCTTTTGCAGGGGTTATGCTCTACATCCCATCAAGCAGTTAAGGGCTATTGAAACAGGAGATGTTTACTACTTGTAGATGGAGATGTTTACTACTTGTACAGAAGTGGTTTCCATTTGTCATATAAAGTCATGATGGCATAGATTTCTGTTATTAAAACTAATCCTATGGGAAGCATTGCCATTATAGTTACTAGGCTTTCGCCTGGAGTAAAACGTTACGCTTCAACATTGCATTCACATCCTCTTCGTGCCAATGCATTGGTACTACAACCACCATCATGACATCATTAGCAAGCATCCATCAACATACTTTTGGAAGTAGCAAAAGGGAGGTGGTTAAGGCCCAATTCGATTACACATTGTGTTGCATCCTTTTTAAGGACAGCAAGTCTCTAATCAAAATGAAGCTCCTACCGTCAGTCCTATGGTTTACATTAAGTACCAAGTGCATGGTGCTCTGAACTGCTAGGGCAGTGTACATAAAACTGAATCTTTTGAAAAGACATTCAAATTCCGACAGGGTTAAAAAGAAAATAAAAAAAAAAAAAAGTAAAGAAAACAAACCCTGGATCAGCATATCATAATCATATGTGGCGCGACTTCCCAGGCTAAAATCTAAACTATGCAACATGTGACTAAAAAGCATGTGGCTTTCCCAACACTACAGCACTGGTAAGGTACTTGGCAGCCTATACCCAAGAAGTCAGATCAACTGTACAGCCTACTTAATTTCTGCAGAACACATCAAAAGAGATCAGCTTCTGATTTATATCCTAAGACAGGAGGTTTTTATTAATAAAACTGTTTCCTCAGAGTTAAATTCCATTAACCATACTTAAGAGGGAATTACTACACATCTTGCTCCCAGGCAAAACCTGACCATTCCACATGTGTTCCAAATCAGTATCTCTTTACATTTATTGGTGTGCTGAAGAAAGTCAAAGGATTTTATTTTCAGACTCTGGCAAGTCAGGAATCTTTCATGTTTGAGGAATCATGTTGCTATCAATCAGTTTCTATTTTAAACTTATGAATTTTCCTATCAAATAACCAAGAGCTACATTTTTATACTAACCGCGTTTCTCCATCTTGAAGTAAGAAGCTTAGCTGGCTTCACGCTTTTAAGACAGACAGCTGTGAGATATAAGATGCTGTAGAGAAGACTTTAAAGTCCTTTCCATGCTGCACAAAGTGTTTCCCCTCCTCTTCCCCCCTGCATTTTTTTTTAATCTTGAAAGCATTTCCTACTAATGCATGAAACCTCTATTATGCTGCATATGGTTTCTATTTTCAAGTCCCTAATGCTTTCAGGAATTTCTTTGATTTCTCTAGTTGTTACCTCATTCTTGTGATTCCTGATTGACACAGAAGCAGCAACCCAAGCACCTCCTAAACTTGCTTTCTTTAGTTATGAAGCTGTCTCAATGCATCTATACAGTACTTCAAAATGGCCTGCCTTTACTACCCTTGTAGGAATGAAGGTAGGGCCTTGAATATCGGTTGGTAACCCTTGGTTATATCTGAATAGCATTCAGATTTCTCATTTGGAGAACTCAGATTTTAACCATTAAATTTACAGTGCACCCAAGGAAACTACATTTACACCTATAGACCTAAATCAAGACCTGGGAGTTGCGCACAAATGGGTACATACAAATGTAGCATCTCCTTCTTGCAGATGGAGAAAAAAAAAAAAAAAAAAAACCAACCAAATATTCTGAAATTCTTGTTTTGAAAATTATTGCAAAATCAGCTTTCAATGGCAAGTTTCCAAATAATTAGTAGTTCAATGGTAGCTGAATGCCTGAAAATGCAGCTGCACAGAACTCTCCCAAGATTTCACGGGAAGGTCTGTTTCTGCCCTGCAACCAGCTTCTGTCCCTCAGTGTATCCCACTGGGGCACGAGTGGATGCCTACAGAAAGGGAGAATTCAGCATTGTTCAGGTGGAAGCTGTCCTGTACTCAGGAGGCTCTGCTGAAGGAGTTCATGGTTCACTGCATGGGGCAAAGCTATCAGTGAAACACACCACAAACACAGGAAGCTTCACTTGGAAAATACAGTTTATTCCAGAGACTTGAAGTTGAAAGATCAAAACACACAAATACTTAAGGACTAGAGACAGCTCTAGGGATGGTTCTGAAATTACAGAGTGTGCGCACTCTCACGGAAAGGGTATGCTGCAAATGTATGACACTTTCTGAAATAAATCAGTCTTTTACCATCAGGTTGCTTCAGTGGGTGTTGCATTTCAAATGCGAAGAAGCATGGAACAAGGAGGGGGGGGGTTTTGGGGAAGCCAAAAAAAAAAAGCACCTGATCGTTGCTTCATGAAATAGCTGGAACAGTAATTTTACCAGGTTTACCTTTTCATGTTGATTTTCGTTGAACTGGGTATGATATGCTCAGGGGTTCATATCAACAGAAAAAAAACTGCTGTATGATTGCTTTTTGGCAGCTACATACAATTTCCCTGAATTACACAATCAGCTATTTCATACATGAAGCATACAACAATAGACAGCGTCACCATGAATTTCCCAACATTTTGGGTTTATTCTGTCCACAGACCAGAGTTGGTGCTCTCCACTGAAACTAAAACAGCCAGACAAAAAGAAAATATTCACTGCATACAATCCAGTAGATAGGAAGATCACAAAGCAAAGCTTCTCCCTCATGTGAAGTTCGATGAGACAATGAGTAGAGACAGCAAGAGCAAAAACCTTTGGTCATGTTATTGCTTCTTCCTTTTCGCTTGCCTCTAAAGCCTGGAAGTTCTGCCCAAAATTCTTAGAAACACCCTGAATACAAAAGGATTGTGTGGGTCAAGGTGTCTCCACCAGAGTCAGCAGTAGCAGCAGATGCCGCATCTTCCCCTGGTACAGCACTCCCACCCCAGGCTCTCACTGCTCCCGTGCTTAATGGGGAACAGCTACACTGGGAAAAAACCTTTGGTGTTTGAAGCCTGGCCACTCGTCTAGGTGGTGCCTGGCAAACATCTGGCAGGCAGAGGGGACATTAAGACAGATTTTAGGGCCCCGATGGCAGTGCTTCTTCAGAAGGCACCTTAATTGAAAACACTGGAAATACCAAGTAATCACCATGTGAGGGGCCTTGGGGTGTAGGTTTTCCAGCGAATGTTCATCACCCTAGAGGGGAAGCAATAAAACCCACTGCCATCCTCTGTTAAGGAACCCACTTGCAGTATTCTTTTGTTATCTTTAACTCCAGCTTGACAAACACACCAATTGTCCCTGTTCAGAAACTAACAGTCATTAGCTTACAAAATGATCCATTTCCAACAGACTTAATCATGCTCAACGTACAGAGAAACATACATCCTAATTTTGGACAGGAGCATCTGCTGGG
>NW_009596246.1:34796-69645 GCF_000690535.1 Cariama cristata | reverse complement strand
CTTAAATACATTATCCCAGAGGTGCTACCTCTGTGGCTAATGGGCTGGGCCTTGACCAGCAGTGGGTCCGTCTTGGAGCTGGCTGGCATTGACTCTGTTGGACACAGGGGAAGCTTCTGGCAGCTTCTCACAGAAGCCACCCCTGTAGCTCCCCCTGCTACCAAAATCTTGCCATGCAAACCCAGCACACCGTGTTCCCAAGACTGACACTAGACCCGTTAGGCTTAATGTGCAGGCGTGAGCAATAGTGAGCTGCAGCAGCTCCTCTTCCCCCACTGGCGCAGGGGCATAGGACGGCAGTGAGGCTGAGTCAGAACCAAAAAGGCTGTTGTTATCTCCAAGCCTGGCAGATCATGCTTCCCTCCCAAGCCTCAACTGGGAGGAACATGATAAATACAGAAACTGTTTCTGAAGGAACGGAATTCAGGTAATCCTTCGCGCTGAACTACACCCCTCTCTCCCACAGAGCTGATGCCCTGGGGAGGTTTATGAAGTAGATTTCATTGTGGGCTGGAGAAA
Organism: Cariama cristata; assembly: GCF_000690535.1. Lineage (NCBI taxonomy): Eukaryota > Metazoa > Chordata > Aves > Cariamiformes > Cariamidae > Cariama > Cariama cristata. The sequence continues at coordinate 69,126 of NW_009596246.1, read as the reverse complement.
CTAGTGCTCCCATTTTCTTCTTTGGGATGTGATTGATACTTAACCTGCCTTAAATCTATAGTAAAACTCTAAACTCTTCTTGCTGTGAACAATTTCCTCCTAACACAGGTGTATTAAGCTTAGACTTGCAGTGAGATGGTCAGGAAACTGTTTTCCTCAGCCACGACAGCGTTGCCTTAGGGTCTCCAAGTGGCAGTGCAGGGTTGTTTGTGCTCATGTTTGACAGACATGTACATGTGACAAGATAACAATTAATCTTAGAAATTAGAAAGAAGCCTTAAAATGATCTGCTTTCAGTGAACTAAAGGATGTGACTTGCCAATTCATTGTGATCATGTTCCTTGTGAATGAGTACTCATTTTGGAAGCTGTGTGCTATATTTCTGAGATTTTTTACACAATTTCCCAGGATATTGTGTCATATCAGCAGAAATTCAACATTACGGAGCTCTTAAGCAGCAGAATCTGACATTTCTGTTCAACTTTAAAGAAAGTAGCATTGGTTCTTCTGATCCTGATACTTGCCAATAATTCAGGAAAAGCAGGCTTAGCCAAACTATAGATACAGCAGTTTGCTGCTGGCTAGGTTACTAGCTGAGCTTTTCAATATATATTCATGTGGAAGCAGGATGCTCTTCAATTAGTTGGCAAACTGTAGCAAGAGGAATGGTGAAATGTTGAGCATAGATATTTATCTGATCGTTATCAGGAGTGCAGGTAGCTGGAAAACCTATGAGAAATAATGGCAGGTTTACAATTGAGTTTGAACAGAGAACACGTTTGAACATGAGAACATAACCACTTTTGTCTTGGAAACATGGCGAGAATTACCATGGAGAGGTTAGACAGCCTCGATAGATGGATAGGTGGGCAGGTAGAGAGAAAGGAAAAGAAAGAAATCTGAACAGAAGCAAGAGAGAAATTAGGCTAGCAAAATAAAAGGTGGGTGTAAATGGCGTTTCAGGGTTTTGCTCTGTTAGAACTCAGAGCACTTAAAAAAAAAAAAAAAAAAAAGACATAAGGGTTTTCTCTACAAGGAGAGCTGCTAAGGCAGGGGGAGAAAAATGGTTACCCAAAAGGCCAGTGCTTGAATTAGGAGCAGGATCAAAATGTGCTGGCTGTGTTGCACAGCCCCACAGTGCTCTACGAGAAGGCATCGAGCACATTTAGAAGATGGGAGTGCTCCACCGCAAAACAGGCAAAATATTTCTTTGTGAAACTGCTCTCTGAAAGCCCAACACAGTAAGTCATCTGGAGGGACAGCAGTGGGGAACTGCCAGCGCCAACTCGCCATGGAAAGATAAGTTGCTGTGCTCAAAGACGGATCATCCCCCAGCCGTCCATTGCACTTTCTACCTGAACTGCTGCTGCCTACAGAGAATGTCAAGTCCTTGGGGCCTCGTCTCCCTGCATCTCCCACATGATATCGAGGGCCTGGCAAACACCTTCCCAATAAATTGTTGTTATTGCAAGGAAGGGAACAGGCAGAGAAAGGACTTTGCAGTGATCCTAGCAACATTCTGCCTCCAGAAAGCACATATTGTGGGAGAATTTCAAAAAGCTTCCAGGAGCCGAGGAGGCAGATGCAAGTTAGAAACCTTTGAAGGAGATGAATAGCAGGAAGCATCTCTAAAAGACCCACAACGGCATTACTGCAGAAAAAACAGCTGCAAAATGAGGTAATGACTCTTCAATACTCTCCAATATGCTGGCACAAGTCCTCCGTGTTTCATCTCACTATCTATCAATGTAGCATTAGAAGATCTTAAAGTGTTTACAAGTGGATGCAGGGTTAGTCTAGTGGCCTCGTGAGGATGCTGACCCCTCTTTCTGCAGGAGGCACAACAAGGCAAAGGTCATCCTTCTCCATGCACTCAATAACAAAAGAACCAGACCTCACTGCATTGTGTTTTTTTTTTCTTCGAGTTCCCTCCTGGGTACTTACACTAAAATTGCCTCCTGCTACATCTTACTTTCTCCTTGGATATTAAAAAATAATTAAAGATAAAAAATAAGAACAGAGAAAGGCTAGGAGAAAAGGACAGAGGAGGGGAAAGACCTGTCTCTCTGTCCCTCAAGAGCCGAACAGCACGTACAAGATCATTGCCGCCCAATGCACAAATGACATCCTGATTTGTGAAGGACCTGAGCTGGCTCTCCCAGTGGAGCATGAATGTCTAGTGCCATCATGTCCTGCTCCTCTCCTGCCCCACTGCAAGAAGGTGTAACCTGCTGTCATCCAGGGCAGGAAAAGACCCACCTGGAAAGAAAACTTCATTGGAAAAAAGCTTCAGAGGGGATTGACTGAAGCAAGTGCCTCGTCTTTGTATAAAAGAGAGCTTTCTGCATGCAGGCAGCAGAAGAATAGATGGAGATCTGTCAAAAAGTGATGCACAGGCAGCTAAGTGAAGCTCAAGCATTCATAAAGAAACAATGTTATCAAAGATGAATAGCTTGAAAACTGCTTTTAGGAACATTTACACAGGGTTTCACCTCCTGGCAACACAGAAACGTCAATGCTGCTCTGGCAAGCTGACTCATAGCAGAGCAGGAGAGCTTTACAGAAGGCTCACGCTATCTTTTTCTTCTGCAGCAAGGTCTGTGCAGAGGTGTGGGTGCGGAGGGGTGGGGGTTGCAGCACGGAGGAATCACCCTAAATTGGCTCGGAGAGGAGTTGTTTTCAGACTCTTTGCCATGCTTTATTAGCGTGGAAATTCAATAATCTCATTAATTACAGAAAATAATGTAAGGTGGATCTGCTGGGCTCCTGAACAATTTGAGCTCTCCTTCTGTGGGTAATTGCCAATGACATGTCTGAGAGAAATATCACAAAGATACATAACAAAGGGCAGCGCAGCTTTACAGCATAGATCTTGTTGCTATGGGAACTTGTCTTTGCTCCTATCCAGGAGCTAGATGATTTATGTATGTGCAAGAGTTCCTTTATTTTAGGGCTTTTGCAAAAGAGAAAAAACCCTATCAGATCTCTATCCACATCTATCCATCCGGTTATCTATCCAGTTATCTAATAATTCTTTCTTTATTATAATTACCTGTCTATTATAATCTTTATCAATTGCCTCATTCTTCCAAATATTCCACTCACTATCTACTTTTGGGGGCCAATATACAAGACAAGCTGAGGAAGAAAGAAATGTGGACATCAGTTACTCTTTGTGCGTGCTGCATGGACGTGACTGCTGTTCAGAAGCCGAGGCGAAACAGTCAAGCCGTGTGTCATGAGTCCCTATTGCCCTAGTGATGCTCTCCATGCCCATGTGCAGCAACGTGACAAAAGCATCTCCCTTGTTTCAGAAGCAGAAAGGGAACGGTGGAGCAGAAAAAATACTCAGATCTCACTCCTTGTGAATGGTCAGAGAGCACAAGGGTCTCCCACAGCTGTGCTGGGCATTCAGGGTGGAGTACTAGGAGGAAACGCTGAAAATCCTGGAATGACTCTCTAAAAGACTGAAGTTGGAGGATGACTCTCATTGACAGACCTCTTTGGTCAGTTCATCTTGCATAGCAAGTGTTTGGGTGGCTACCTTGGGTGGCTAGGTGATGTTTGGCTAAAAGGTGGAAATACAGTATCTTAATTCAGAAACAGGCAGATTTGACTGCAGCTATTTGCTGTCTTTGCGTTTCATGTCTTGTTAGGCATTTCATGGTAAGCTCTTGGGTCAAGATGTACCTGAATTTAATAGGAGGTCTTTTTTTGTATGGTAGTGTTTCTGTTAGGGTCATTGAGTGCTCCAGTGGGACTGTATAAACTAACTGTGCATCAGTAAGAAACTACAGAAAGCTTCACACTCAAAAATTAATATTTTGCAATCACCATCAAAGGTGACATTCAAATTCTGGTGTGCACAAGGATTTAGATGATTTTGAGACAGAAAGCTAGTCCTGGGAGCTTCTACCTCTAAATTATTTCATTCCACATCCTCCACAGTTATATGAAACTCCTTTAAACATGTATGTGTGTTTGTGTAGAGCATTGAGCGTAACAACTTCTAAGTTCAAGATATGATATGGGAGACCTGGCCAGCAGCCATGTTCAGGTCCAGGTTCATCTTTAAATCAATCAAAACAATACCCTGAGAAACCACCTGACACTTCTGTTAAGTCACAACAGTATCTGAAATGCAAGCTCACTCTTATTTTGCCACACGCTGTAGCATTACTCAAAACTGTTATTTTACTGGAAGAGTGAACATGATGGCCATGACTTTGTTCACTCAATGGCTGGAAACAATTGTCTTATTCTAAAATGTATCAGAAAGTCAGTGCTTTAAATTTTCAAGGAAAAATATTAATCACTTGAACGACTGGATCTTGAAAAGAAAGAAAGTGAAATTCCATATTTATAAGAGGTTTTTTTTAGCCTGGAAATTCACTGATCAGTGAAATCTCGCTTTGCAAGTTCAGGGAACTCATTACACTTCTGATCTAATGAGTTCCTTGCTGCATGGAAGCCTCCTCCACATAGACCCCCCACTTGACTTTTCTCCCTTAGACCAGCTGTGGTCGAGCTATAGCTCTGCCTACTTTGAAATGCTGAATCATGAAATGGAAACTGCCTCTGAGGTTACCAGTGATAAGACAAGCCCTTGTGACATTTGAAGTACTCTTGCTCTGTAATTTCTCAGGTCCTCATCATGTGGATGGCACACTTGCAGAAACGACTTTCCTAATTCATGTCGAAGATAAAAGTTAATCCCTCAGCACAGCTGATCGACTCTTCATAGCAGGGCTTCTGCTCTCACCACAAGTCTGTAGCCAAGAGCAACGGCTCACTCCTCCCGTGCTCCCTCCCTCACCCTGAGTTTCAATTCCTTAAAGCTAATCAATATCCTTATTAATGTTCCAAAATCAATTATCCTAATAAAGCCTGGAGGGAGCTGAAGGGTTGCTATTCAGCACTCACCTTTTATTATCCCGACTGTTTATTTCCCCATTGATAGAACTGTCTAACTTTATGACAGATTACGGGTGAATGCAGTACTCAACACACTTGTCAGCCCTAGAGATATGTTGTGTTATTATTACTATTTCGAGAGCCTTTTGCTTACATTTCCTGGTTGTACGGATGCTTTAGCAAGAGTCCCTGGCGTCAGTCTGCTGGGACATGATAGGGAGTGCTGCAGCTCCGTGCTGCACATCAAACAGATAATAATCTGTTATATCTATTCAGTTATAATATTGCCCTTGTCCATGGCACTTTGTTTATGCAGTAGGCAGTGCTCTGTGATCTGCAGCAAGATTGCAAGACACATGCAGGGTAGATCATTCTCGTGGCAATTCACAGCAAATCATGTGAAGGTGCATTCAGAGGCATGATCCCTAAAGCATCAGGGGAGAATGGTATTTGTCCTTCAATTAAATCCCTCTTTTCCATACAGAAGTTGTGCCAAGAGCCTGGAAGAAAAAAGAGAGAGAAAGACTTCAATTCCTTGCAGAAGTGCAGCATCACGGACACGTTCCTGCAGGGGCAACTCAGGAGCAGAGGGCATGGGCAAGCGTCGTGGGAGAGAAGCAGTTGTAAATGCTCCTCAGTCTTCTGAGCACTGAATTCCATCCCTAGCTGCTGTACATATCTACATGTATATTTTAAGGAAATTCAACATAGTTGTTTCTTCCTTCCTGGGCTTATTGATCAACCATTTAAGAGCACAGAGTAGGAGAAGAGACTTGAGGTCAGGTTATCCTCTAAGATCATTCCAGCAAAGAGCTGAGGTAGGAAGGGAAATGAAAGTCTATAAATGAAATCAGGACACTGAAATCAGTGTCCTCCTTCACCTTGCATGCAGTGTCCGTCGTGGCTGGCAGCCTACTCTCCTCACCAGCTTGCAGGGAGGTCCTGGCAAAGCAGAGCTGGGACTGGGAGACCGGGGAGGAGGTCTTTGGTTGTTCAGCTTCTCCCTGGGCTGGAAGACATCTCCTCCCTGCCTCCATCTTTAGACTAGCAGCTCTGAAGCTCCAGGGAAAACTCCTTTGGCTGCCTTTGGAGGAAGGCATCTGGAATGCTTCTCTGACAATCCTGGAACAATTTCTGTACCCTGTACAGTAAACCTTTTATCCAACAGATGGCAAGTGAACAGGGAGACTGACCCTGGAACGACTGACAGCTACGCAGACAGAGGCCAGTCTTACTTACTGGGGCCAGAAAAGAAATGTATCACTTCTTTTCAGTTAACCAGTATTAGATAAGATCATTCACACCAGTCATCAAACTGATAATGAGACAGACCCCATTTCAGGGAGATTATTGCTTTATTACGGAGTAAGCATTCAGCAGATGTCTTAATTTTACAGAATTCATTTCACATTATCAAGATTTCTGTCTATCTTATTTGATTTATCATTTCTTAAGAGTGATTTGTCTGTCTCTAGTGCTTAAGACCAGTGCAGTCCAATCAAGCAAATTGTCTGTAATTTAAAGAGTTCCTGGGGGATTCATAACAGCAATAGGACCTTTTGGGTTTTCTTCCGAAAAAGAAAAAAAACCCAGAAAATACATCCTGTGCTAATGATTTCTCTCATCGTAGTCTTCTTTTATCCCAGCCTTTCCTGCCAATATGCCCATATAGCACAATTCCAGATAAATCAGAAATGCAGTGAAAAGTGGCATGAAAGCAGCGTCACAAAAAGAAAAATACTTGATTGAAGTTGTGAGCTAGCGAGAGAAATGTGAGCCCATCCGAATCTGAATTAATTAAAGATTTTATTAACATCTGATGGTGCCCCAGGGAAAAATACTTTTTAAAAAATCCTCTCTCTGTTTTAAAGGCAAAATACCAAGCAAAAGCATTTAAGGGTCATGCAAAAAAAAATTTCTTTTCAGAGTGACACAGCTATCCTCTGGCTGTACTAAATTATTGGTGATGGTGTAAACAAGGCCAAGCCAGTTGGGTATTTTTCTGTAGCAAGGAACTGGCAGGTCTATGCTGATTGGGAGCTCAGTTGAGTAAGAAAATCAATGCATTTTCAAATTTTACCATTCCTTTTTTAGTTTTTGCAGTGGAAGGAAGCCCTGAAAACTCCGCATAGCTAAATAGGCTCATGCCTGGGTCACATAGGATCTGGGATCTCCTGTCCCTCCACTTCTCATCACATTTAACGCACAAAGGCAGCCAAGCAGATGAGCCCTCTGTTCTGCCATCCCCTTAGGTACATTGCCTGAGTTGCATGGGGCTAAGGGTCCTGCAGAAACAATCTCAATTATGGAAAAGGGGGCCTGGGGAGCGCTTGAGGGAGAGGAATTTAAAAAACAGCAGCCCCAAACAGCAGCGTGTGTTGCTAGCTCTGCCTGAGTGCATCAGAAGCAGAAATGCTGCCAGATTTACACAGTGTTTGCCATTGAGCTGTGAAATCCAAGCCCCACTCCCTGGACATGCTCTGCTGAATTAAGTCAGGAGGAAGGAGGTGGATAACTCCCCCTTCCACCCACATCTCCCTTCCCTCCCTGTCCCACTCAGAGCTTGGCCTTTATAACAAGGCATTTTCCTCCCAAGCAGAGAAGAAATTCCACTAGACCCCAAAGGCTACGTGCAAGACATAGACGGCATGCTCACACGTCAGTAAGTGCTGGTGTTTGCTAGTGCAGCGATGCATTAAGGATAATGATGAGAGCAGATCAGTTATTTAAAGAAAACCAACCTATTCATAATTTATTTTTTTCAAATAAATGTGTTGGCTCTGTGTTGCAACATTTAGCTGAGTCATTATATGTCATGTTCAAAGGTGGATGCCAGTAGATGCGTTACTCAAGATCTTGCTTGAAATTCTAGCACAGTCATGAGCAATCAGGAGGAGTAAGAGACCTGAAACAGTAGAAGACATTGCATAGGGTATGGCCTGGTACAAGTCACAGCTCGACTGAGTAATTTCTTGGGAGACTGATTGAGCTTGCAAAGCCTTGGTGAGAGAGATGTTAGGGAGAACCAAAAAATAAGTGGATCCTATGTGGGGTGTGAAATAGGTGAAGATGCTCTTTGGGGCAATGAACTTTCTGCAAAAGGCAGAAGGCAGTTATGGGAGCAGTAAGCAAGGAAGCTGCTCAATGCTGACCACATTCTGGGAACTGGCATTTCAAACATGCTTTGTAAAGAAATAACATCACTTGTCAAAAGAACACCTGGCTCCATTGTCAAAATTCCCAAAAGAAACAGTTTCCAAAAGACAGATTATTGGCCAACTTTGGGGCCAAAGCATAGCAATAATCCAACCCAGCCATGCCAGCAGTTGCCAGTCCCCTGGATGCACAGATTTTAAGCCCTAACAATGATTAATCTAAAAATTTAGACTCTGACCTTCCTGCTTTAGACACACACTCCAGCAGCAGAGAAGCGGGGGACTATGCTACTTCACAAAACCCTTCTTCAAAGCCTTTCCCTCAGAATCCCACTCCTGCACTATGTTTGAGAGCCTTGACCCTTCTGGTCTGGCATGACTGATCCTGGCTTGGTGCAAGAGCCCTAGCACCCCACGAGAAGGATGCTGATAGCAGCTGGGGCAAAGAACCACAGTCCCTGTGAGGATGTGAAATGTGTTTCCCAGTCTGGCCCTGGTGGATGGGACTTGTGACAGGCACAAAGGGGAGGATTAAAAAGGCTGATCTGAAAAGGCTGATCTGTTTGAAATGAGTAATCTTTGTAAAAAAATCACTTCTCTTCCTCTAGTCAGGAGCAAAGCTAGACCAAAACCATCCTATCCACTAGTATCAAAGAACAAGAGGCTGAGACCTGGGAATTACTGTGCTGTGTTGCGTGAGTTGAAGGGTCATATTTCAAAATACAGATTTTTCCAACAAGTCTTTGTGAAGAGAATGGAAGGAAAGAAGGATCCCTGTAGAGCCTAGTCCTCAGCCAAACTAACCACCCATTCATGAAGTCCACAGTCCAGGCCTTAAAACTGCTGTATTAAACTGTGGAGGATAAAACCAACATGATAAATTTTGCTTTTGTGTCAAGGGAGCCTGTGAGATTCTGTAGGTGGGAGCAAAAGGTGAAAGAATAAGGAAGAGTCTTGAAGTTAATTACTTTTATTATCATCTGCAAACCACACTTTTGGCTTAAAACTGTGGTCTGTTCAGCACCAGTACTGTTGAAATATAATTTTAATTCTTGTTTTTATTATTACTATTTTTTTCCATTTTTCATCTTACTTGATTCCTGGTTGTTCCCCACTTTAGTAGCCTGGCTTGTTATTCTATTGTCTTCCTCAAGAGGCTTTTATGTAGACTCTGTAGGAGGAGATGGAGGCTTCAAGGGGAAACTCCCTGCAACAAACCCTTTCCCATTACTTCTTTTCTGCATTTCATGTACTTATTTATTTTGATAATAAATGCACATGATATCAGGAGAAGCAAAAAATAAAGAAAGACCAGGAAAGTTAGTTTTGTTTCAAGAAGCCTTAAAGTGAACACCAAGATGTGAGTCTTGTTGTTTTAACGAGTGATTAGCCAGGACCATAAATGAATTGTCATGCTTTTGATGAACATCTTGATTGCTTTAGTTTCAGTGGGTCTATGAACTGCATGGAGAAGCAGTTTTGCAAATGACTGAGCCATGTCCTAACACTTGTCTCAACAGACACTAGGGGAGGTGTCCTTCGCTGTGGGTACCTCTCTTCATCCCAAGATGGCTGGGTACATCTAGCAGCAATTTTCTTTGGGGTCCAAGATGGCCATAGTAACCATCTCCTATGCTGGCTGGAGGAAGGTATCCCTGGGGGACAGAGAAGTACTATGCCCACTTTACAGCTTAAAAGCTGAAACACAAATAATTATTTCTTTAATTTGAGGCAAAGAAAGAAACCTGTGGCAGGACTGGGGAGCGCCCTCAGATCCCAGCCCCAGACAGATGGCCAAGCCAGCAGCACCACTGTTCTTTCACTCTGAGCTTTCAACAACGGAGAAGCATAAAATGAATTTACTTCTGCATATGAGCAGATGCTGGAGGGGAGATTTGTTTTCCTGTTCTTTTTGCAATATCTGCCTAGCTCTGCTGGAGGCTGAGTAAATGAGATAAAACGCTGAACCAAAGCTGCAACACCCACTGATGCAAATTTTTCTTGGCCAGTGCTCACAGCCACCTTCATTTTCTGCAGAGAAGGGAGTGTCTGGTGCTCAGACACTAGAAAACCATGAGTTTGCTTCAGAGTCTGATAATTTCTCACAGCCCAGCCTACACATAACAAGGGAGCAGCCAACCAACAAGTGATTTTCTAAACTTTCAACACAGATGGCCTCTCAGAACAGCATGGGATACAGTCCTGTCTTCATCCTGAGCTTGGCTGCCTAGTGACCTTCAGTTGTTCTGAAAAGAAAAACTCTGTGCAGAACTAGCACCAAGGCCATCCCTATGGGATAATGTGACAGTCACTCACTTTCACGTTCTCTGCTTCATATTAAATTGCAACACAGATCTCATTGACAGACAAATTAGCCAAGTCAACATTTGAAGGATTCTCACTGCTAATGATCTCTAGTCCATGAAGACAAACCTAAAGACTTCAGGCTATACAAAACCATTGCAGATGAGGAACCCAGCTGTTGATACAGCTGGCGTCAATAAAGCATTTGTAATGTAGAGTCCAAAAAAGAGATCTGTGTATGAAGTGCACTGCTATTGAGAAATCATGTAAAAGTCAAGGGCTGTGCTGTTTACATAAGCTTGGTAGTGAAATATCCCTCAGCCCTCCTCGCTGTACAGACAGCCCAGCCTACCAGGACTGAAGAGGCTGCAAATGCACACTTGATAATGCACAAGGTTCCCTCCAGCAGGGATAACACTGTGGGATTACAGCCACATGGAGTGTAACAGCCACAGGGAGGAATAGAAGATGATGGTAAAAGCAGGATCCTAAAGCAAAAGCAGACCTACCCTGGGCTGGGAGGCAGGAGCAGATCCAGGACGCTAAATTAAGGTCATGTGAATCTTCAGTGCATATAGTTAAAAAAAAGGATGGGAGCTTTCTCAGAAAATGGTTGAAACATTTTCAGAGCAATGAATGCAGTATGTGAGGAGGGGGACTGTAAGTGCATTCCTCCTCAGCTAAGCTCAGGGCTCCGCTGCTGCTATCAGGCACCTCCAGGGAAAGGACCACTTGGGTCCCAGAAACCTGTCCAAATACTTCAGTTTTAGCGCATAGCTGAGATGCTAAAGGACTCTACTGGGAAATGCCTTGCAAAAATGAGCTTGAGCAGACTGGTGTAAGTTATAGACCCAAGGAGTGGAGTGAGGGAAAATAAGATAGGAATCAGCTCCCTTGTGTCAAAACCAAGGAAAGCCAGAGATGTGCCAATCCAAAGGGTGAGGCAAGGGCACAGTCAAAAAACAGAGAAGGAAAGGATATAGTTGGAGTCCAAGAAACCAGTTTGTAAGGTCAGGTGGTAGCTCTGGCAAGGTTAAGAGAGGAAAGGATCAGGTCTTGAACAAGGTTGAAGGAGGTAGAGAATGGATGCTGGATTGCGGGGAAATTAGAGTGCCTGGGCAAAATAGTCTTAGGCACATGAGTCTAAAGCAACACTGTGCCAGCAGCTGTTTTAGGCAGTGGAAGTGCTGAGATGGATGCTGGAAAGCCTGTCTCCTCTGAGCTGGTGCAATTGTGTGCTTGCTCCTGTTTGACCTGCTCCCGCCTGGGACTGGTGAGGCTGTGTTGTACTGTAAGACTGAATCAGGCCCAGAAACATTTACTTGCTCAGTGCAGAGAAAGGATTTTCGAGGACTGATTAGCTAATATTTGCACAGACCTTTAAACATGTCAAGGGCTTGGTTTAACTAGGCTTTTCACTGCTGTACTGTGATCTGCAGGTAAAAAAAACAGGCAGAATATGTTGGCAAACAGAGTCTTAGCTTGCTGGCTTACAGAGCTGGACCTGTCCTCTTATCCGGCTGTGTAGGAAGAGTTTATAATGAAGCTGAAATGTCTCTTCAAGACCTCACTCTTCAGGTCACAAAGCAGGCTTGCTACATCTTTGGAAACAGCCAAAGCTTTCCGGGAGCTGCAGGACCTAGGACACAGTGAATCTGGTTCAGAAATGATGTTGGAGGAGCTGTACCAGGATTTTCTGGTCTCTGTAACATGGATGCTAACTCCACACAAGCTGTTGCAACCTGGTACATAGGCAGGGTCCTATGCACACATGGATGGGAGGGAGCTGTTACTGCTGGTGGTCATATGGTATTTTGGAAGAGATGCAGAAAGAGTCTTAAGAAAGGTTCAGAGCTTCAGAAAGGTTCACCACCCTTCTACTGGCCAGACTGGATCTTCTTGGCTCTCACTGACTCTCCTGCCTTTTCCATCTCCCCCTTCCACAGCTTCCTTCGGCAGTGCTCTTCAGATCCCCTCCTCGCTGCTTTCCTCCTGGGAAAAAACCCCTCTTGGGGGCTGGTGTGGATGCAGCCCTTGCTCAGTCACTGCAGGAGTGCATGGGGAAGGGCTCAGTGCCTGCCCCCCCAGCAGTCTGCCTTCCCTGGGGACCTCCTTGAGCTGTTACTTGGACAGGTCTGCATTATGCCTTGCTTGCCAGCTCCACAGCTATCAAACCAGAGACGGATGTTGCTGAACAGGACGGGAATCCCTCAGGCAACAGTTGTCACAGCTAATGCCTGCTTCGTTATGGAATTAATTACACTTCACCTTCCATAAAAATGAGGAACCCCTTACTGCCCGCTGGTAATCAAGAAAGTGGACCAGGTTTGATGTCTGTTTCTTAAAGCAGAAATTATCACAATAAAAGAGGCAGTGATAGTCTTCCAGTGTGGTATAAAGCATTTCCCTTGCCCCCAGGGCAATGCATTCATCTGCCCTACACGGCCACGGCATGGCTCCATCCATACCAATGCTACAGCTCTCAGCTGAGGCAAGCGGACAGTGCAGGGGCAGAGCACAGCAATACTGGGTTTTTAAAAGCTTCTTGGCTTGTCTTTTTCCATGGCAAAGCCAGGTACGTGACCCAGAGGCTCTGCCATCTGTCTCCGCACTGACAAACCTTCCTGAAACAACCTGAACTTCAAAGTTTGGTGGGAGCCAAATTACTTCCCCAGTGCTTCCCAGAGGGACTAGACTAGTTAAGAGGAGAGACATCAGCGCTGTCATTGGAGGGCACAGAGTATATCTCACAGGGGCCTCCTTAGCCGGGAAAGAGAGAGGGAAATCTGAGCCTTTCTGTCTACAGGAAGATACGCTGAGTATCCACTTCATCCCCTTGTCATCAGAGGGAAGAAGGGGTAAGGGAGAGAGAAACAAAGCTGGTAATTAGCTTCCTTGGGTATCCCAAGATGATTGCATTTCAAAGTGTTTGGTCAAGACCTTGCTACATGCTTTCTCTCTGCACTAGACAGTGTGAAAGAGGACAAATGAGTGAGAAAGCAAGCAAACTGGAGAGTTTGTCTCATTGTTAATTAAGTGTCTGGTGCTTAGAGAAGCAGTTTCTCCAGCTGCCTCTGGATGGAAGAGGCACTTGTGAGCATTCGGAGAGACTCCTGTAGGTAGCATCTTAATAAAGCCAACACACTGCATCAAGGAAGAACAAGGAGGAGAGGAAAATGAAAAGAAGAAATTAAGCTTAGTGTCTCACTTGCAAGGCTAGAAACTGTCCCAGAAACCCCAGTAAAGCTGGTTGGGCTAGGGCTCCATTTCCATGGGAGATTGCTGACAGAAGATGTCTGGCCAGGCAATGAAACCAGTTTCCTTAGAAATCAGGGAAAAGCTGTTCCACCTCTCCTCACTCCCCCCCTCCCCAAAGATCTGACTGTGCAGCTGGCTTTGCCCTTGAAGGCAGATGTTCTCAGTGCAGTGTAAGGGGGTAACTCTCCAGTGCCCCTCCATGGTGACAGCACTGTGCTCTATCCACCACTGTCAAAACAGTGGGGCAGGAGAGGACCTCCCAACAGCACTGCTCTTGCTGGACAGTCGGGTGCCTGGGAGCCAAGGGCTGGGGACTGGTGTTGTCTGGTGATCCCTCAAGGAAAGCCTTGTGCCATCATGGGCCGAGTTTTGGCTGCTCTGCGCTGAATGTCAGCCTTTTGAGACTACACTGGTGACAGCCTGTGCAAGGCACAGTGCCCTACCCAGGGAAGGCCATAGCCATCACCACTCCTCCACTGGCACGAGGAAGTGTCGGATTAGGTTTTTAGAGGAAGGCTCACAAGGGCATTGACCTGCTTGACTCCCATATAGGTATTGAGCACCTGTGGAAATTCCAGACATCATTACCCTTATGAAGTAATGCCCTTACCACTCGTGCCAGCTCGTGGCCTCAGTTTCTCCACTGTACATTGGAAAGGGGTACAGCTCCCTGCTACTCTTCAGTTTGGGTAATTATGTCCTACTGTGGGGCAGGATTAAAAATACTGGTGTATATGTGGAGATACTGTTACTCTGTTCCTCCCAGACCTGGCCTGGGTAGGAAATCTGAGTGCTGAGCCAGTTGTGAATTCTCTCCTACACTGCCTGCCAGAGAGCAGGAGCTGATGTCAAGTAAACAGAGAGAGGATGTCTGTAAATTAAGGGAACACTGAGAAATGTTTTAATACAGAATAACAGAAATTGCCTTCTCCTTCATAAACCATCCTAAGATGTGTAACTCACAATGTACGATAGAGACAGGTACAAATGCCTCCGTGCACTCTGGTTTATAAGTGGCTCTGTAACAGGTGTTATCATTTTGTCTGCTCAGTATTTTAACATCATTCATTTGTGCCATTGCAACGCGGCACAACAACGCATCTTAGAATAATTTACTGGGAAGAAGCAATCGCTATGAATCACATCATATTGTCATTATGAATAAAGTATATCTACACACTGTGCCTTCAAGGAAAACGTGGAAGAGATGTGCTCACCATTCAGCTTCTCACGGACCCGCATTTACTTTTCTCCTTTCATTTCAGTTGTTCTCAATCTGCCCCTGCACAAATAATCACATCCCAAGGCTTGAAGGGGCTTTTTTGCCTCCCTTTTATTCTTTCTTCTCTTTGTTTACCAGTTGTGAAGGCTGGATGACCATGACTTGTGGGCTTTCTGGAACAAAGGGTACAGCTAGCTAGTCCTCGTAGATGGATGCTTTCATGATTGACTTTAAGAGAATCACAGAAAAAGTCAGGTTGGATGGGATCTCTGGAGGTCGCCTAGTCCCACCCCTGCTTAAAGTACAGCTAGCCTGCTTGCTACCAACTTTCTAGTATGTCAGCCTGGGAAATTGAAACATGCAGGGACTTAGAAAAGATGAGAAGAGGGAAAATCAGAAGAACCCTTCACACTCAGCAGCGTGAAGGTCAAGGTACTGTCACTAGATTTGGGTATGCTGATCCTGACTCTGCCTGTTTCATAGTGCTATAGAATAGATATTTACTGATTAATTAATGAATTAATTGACTTATAGAAATCCCAAATCAAGAAATGCTGCTCTCACCCAGAATAGGAATGTGACCTTGAGGCTGCCAGAGCCTCAACTTTCAATCCCCAGCCATCTCTTTCTTCAGCGTGCACCCTGGTTTCTCAGCACTCAGGTTTTAGTCAGAAAACAAATGTTTTGTCCCACTTCCATTTCTGAAACACGTCCCCCGTGCTTCGAGTTTTCTCTGTCACAATTGGGGAAAAAAACCCGAAACAAAAAGCAAAAGACAATTTTCAAACCTCAGAACTTGACACAAAGTGAAATTGCTATTTTCTCCTCCATTTTCACTTTCTTAAGTCATTGTTCTGGGAGATCCTCCTGATATTTTTTATTTCTCTCCCCCCTTCCTATTTCATTTTCAATCTGGTCTCTCTCTCTCTCTCTGACAATTCTACCTGGCTGCTATCCAACAGGGCTGTCCAGTTTCTCCTTGTACAAGCATATAACACAAAAGAATACAAAGAAGACTGGAAATGCAATTATAAAACTGTCTCTTCCGCCCAGGCACAGGTTTTTTAGACAGCAACCTCCCTTTCAGCACAGTTGGAAGGGAAAAAAAAAAAAGTAACTGGAGCCTTTCTAAGCAATGTCATTATTTATTCTGGATGAAATGTCCTGCAGGAAACTTTAATTAGACCACATGTATGATAAACTAACAGAACAGGCTGAAGGAAAAAAATTAAACAAATAAAAAGCATAATGGTGCAATTACCTATATTCCTTAAAGCCGTAATTCTTGGATGTAAGCCTGGTTTATTCAGAGTTCAGAAGCTGAAACTGGGACACGTACATGGAGGCTGAAAAATGATGCACACAGACGTGCATACACATGAAGTTTTCACTGAAGCAGCTTTTCACTGGATATTTGGAGTTTTCAACTAAAAGAAAATATTGAAAAATACCTCCTCACAAACAAGATTTGTCTGTGAAAGCAAAATTGTGGGGCATTCAGTTAGTACAAGAAAAGCTTTAAAGTTATGTGGAAGAAAATCTCCCTTGTCCGAACTGCTGTAAGATATACATGCATGCCTTTGTGTGTGTGTGAGCTTGTGTGTGTGTGCACATGTGTATTTTTACACACATCAATACATGTACAGGCATACATGTATCTATACAATGGAGTATTTCTTTTATGAAAAAACTTTTTAAACTGTCAGCTGAATTGCTTAATTGCAGAAAAGTAGGCAAAAAATTTGTCATAAGATCAGCACTGTCTGAAAATACAGTATCAGCAATTAAAAGAAATAGCCAACCCACCAACTGCTGAGCGGCAATCTATAATCCATGTTGCAACATTCTGCTGATGCCTTGTGCATCCTTCTTCCATACTCATAATACAAAAAAATATCATTTCAGACCTCAGGTGAATATCCTTCAAGTGTTCCCTTCCTAAATGGTAATATTTATAAGCAAATATACAGCAAAAATATAGAAAATATAGGAAAAAGATGAAAAGTCAGAAGGAGGGGATTCTGAGGTGGGTTGGGACATGCTGGACCTATTTGTTGATGGACAGAGCACTATGGAGCACGATTTCTATTATATACAGCATTTTCTACATTCCTCCAGAGAAAAATGGGTCTTTTCACTTTGCTCTTGCACTGCAAACAGAAGGCAGGTGGAGGGCCAAAATGCATCTTCAGGTATTCAGCTGCCTTTAAATGGGAGGAGGAACTGGTGAGCACTGCAAAGTAAAGTGCTCTAGCTGACTGTAGCTCTTGTGAACATCAGGCACGTGCCCTGCCATGGGTCAAGAAATCCAGCAGGAAACGGAGTTCAGTCTCATGGTCAGTGATCTCTTGGGGATCTGTTGTGGTGAGATTGTTATCCAGGCATCTTTCTAGCTAGTTATCTTTCAGCTGGAAAGAGCCAGGACAATTGTCACTGGATTTTAAGCCATTGTTCAGGAACAGTAATCTTTTGAGATCCCCATTGAAGCTACTACTGAGCTAATACAGACTGATGCCAAAGGTCATTGGGGCAATTGTATTTATAGAGATAGAAGAGTAAGCTATTACCAAAGACAAACAAACAAACTTCCACCATGGATAATGGGATAATTTTCCATGAATCACCTCCGGTTTTGACTGCTTTTTAGGCATTTAGGGAATGGCAGGCAAAAACCATAGCTGTTTTTTCTTTCTTAGGTGGCTCCTGAACATTAAACGGTGTATGGGATCAGTGGTGTCCAAAGCATGTGGAGGGGTTCAAATTTCAATTGCTCCCAATGAACAGAGGTATCTGCACCTTGGATTCTGACTTTTGATCATCTGTCACATTTAATGTACTAATACAAAGATGACAACCCCTTGACACCTCAAATGTTCAGCCTTTCCTGTGAGCATCTTGTTGGAAAATATCCTTTTGGGCATCCTATTTTAGCTTTTACAGCTCGAGGTTTCCTCTCTTTTTCTGTACAAGAACTGAAGACAAATTCCTCATCATTTCCAGATGCCTCAGAATAGCTTTGTGCACCTACAGCAGTGCCTTGGAGACATCACGGTGCCTACACCTCTGCAGCCTGACATTCCTCTGTGTGCTGCACAGGCAACCTTTGGCTTCATTTAACCAAGAGGCAGCAGTAGAGTAGGACTCCAGGGAAGAAGGGCTTTGGGTTGCTTCAAACATACTGCAGTCTTTGCTCAGCACAGCATCTAAGCCTGTGCTTAAGGATAAACACATGCCTCAAGCTTCATTGCCTCACCCAAGATTTAATCCTATCAGTTTGAGCATATGCTTATGCACTCTGCTGAATTCAGTCCTTGAACTCACAAGCCTATCCCAGTGGAGGAAAGGCAAAGATCACCGTGCTTTAATAGGAGAAAGATAGGACTTCCAGCCTTCATGCAAATATCCCAATTCAAAGAGAAAAAGGGAATTCAAAAAGAAGTTCAGAAAGGATCTGCTCTGTCAGCAATGTTGGCTCTGGCTACTGTGTTTTTCAAAGTGTGACATGAATGGGGTGTATTAACATAGAGTTAACATACAGATACATTCACTGGATGTATATGCAATGTGCCTTCCCACTACACATTGATTTCTGTTTGATAAACATAATATGCACTGATGAAAGGAGGCAGAACCTGAAGGGAGCCTGGCTTATCAACCACAAATGTCTGGAGGAATCAGAAGCTGAATTCAAACGATAATAATATTTACATTTTTAAATGGACCTGCCATGTGCATTAAATCACAGGCTGCATCAATCTTGCTGCCATTGCCCCATAGCTCATCACATCTCATATTCTCGGACATCTTTAGCTGGGGAAAGGCATGTGGATACAGCATGCATGAAGGTTAGTGCAATGAATCGACATGTGCATGCTGGGGGGTCGGCAGTAGCTGGGGCTCAGTGCGTTTTCCTCCTTCTGCAGAGGCACTATTCATGGATGTAGAGACATGCTCTGCAGGGGGACCACCCAAACCCCAGCTATTCTCATCCTCCTGGGATGACTTTTGGCTGAGCCAGGCTTTACACTGCCATTGTGTCAACACAAGCAGTTAGACCAACCTGTGTGCCAGCATCCCTTCTACACACAGTGGTCACAGGCTCACCAGAGCAGGTACCATTCTGTGATGATAACAATACTCCGTGTTAATCCACCTTGCAAGCACCTGAAAGAACTTAACTACATGTACTATACAAGCACCCTGCTGAGATAGTGGGAATAGGAACAGACCTGTAATTACCAAGTAAAGACAATGAAATCACACGTACTCCCACCACCTGCGGTTCTAAATGAGGAGAAGTGTTAGTTACACTGTTGTATTTCTATAGCATCTCAGGAGAAAAAACAGAGGGCGTAATGAGCTACTAGACTTGTGATAAGCAGAACTAAAGTGCATTCACAATTTACCCCAATCCACTGCTCTGTGAGGAGGGACGCAGGGGGGGGGCACAATTAAACTTTCGCACTTCCCTTTAATTTGGGGAATGAAACATGCCTGAGAGAACAATTTTGTGTTGTTTCACAGACCCCAGCCATTTGCCACCCCCAAATGGAAAGATGTATCATGAAGAGAGGAAAGGTGCACACTGCAGTGGCTGGAAACTTTTGCCATGACATTGCAAAGGACCTGAATCTGGGTGGCTTGGGCTGAATTTTAATTGTCAGGCACCCGCTTTGCCCTAAGTGGAAAGGGTGAGTTCACAGGACTGATAGAAGAGCTGCTGTTTGAAAGAGATCTACAGAAAATGTCCCTTTCTTCTTACACTGACTTAGAAAATCTTGAGAATATGAATATGAAAATAGAATGGTGAAAGAAGCATATTCCCAGAAGTAGGTTCCTCCATGAAGGCTCTCCTGAGGGGAAGACTGGGGGTTTTTTTCATGTCTTTTAATGCTCTATTTTCAGTACTTGTGACAGAGTATTCATTCTGAAAGATTTTTTCTTTGTTCACTTCTTTGATTACTATTGTTTTAGTGTTATGTGGTTGGGAGCTCTTTTAGGTGAAAGGGTTTAATTGGCTCTTCTGGTGGAAAGGTCTTTCCAAAGAGGATGTTGCTGCAGTACTTCCTTTGGATACTCAAAGTTTGCATTCAGTACGTCTGGAAACATCACGCAGACTTTTCTATGGGGACTCAGGCTGAAGCACAGCTAATTCAAAAGCTGTCAAATAACATTTTCTTGTGTTTTTGTGTGGGGCAAAAACACAGTCCACATGATCTTATTAATTTTAATTTCTTCAATAGGGTTGTTCGTTCAAAGCACCTTCTTGGTTAAATGGGTAAATATTTTAATTCTTTCTTCAGATGAAGCAGGTTAGAGAAGCCTCTTTATAAGTGTATTCTTAGATAGATTTCTGAACGGAAACTTCTGTGGATTGAGAACTGAGCTTCTGACACTAAAAATTGTGCTTTGGCCTCATTCTAAGGCAAGAGCGTTAATCTGTTCTGGACAGGCAGGCCCTTTGGAAGATATTTGCTTAAAAGGAGAAGGAAAAAACCATCCTGAAAGACATTTTCTTTGTTCACAGAAAACAGAATGTCATGGAGAAAATGATGAGGGAGTGTGTGTAATCATGTATTTATTTACCTGAATCCCACACTGCAAATTTTGTAGGTACAGAAGATGATGAGAAAGATAAGGCACTGAAGTGATTGTTTAAACTGAAATTGAGTCTCACCCACTGCAGAGTTTGAATTAAACAAAAATAACCCAAAGCAGCAATGTAATAACCTTAAGTGAGCCACTTTTTTAAGCAGCTTATACATAATGGAATTCTCTCGGCTTTTTACAAATGTTCCACATACATTCAGATAATCATCAAACTGGCGGGCTTTCCTCGCAGACAGCTGAAAATAAACACTGATCTCAAAACGTGAGCATGTCTTCTTTCTTTTCGCTGTGCATCCAGCTTCTATATGTTGTTCTTTATCAAAGTATCTAAGTGCTTTCAGTAGACCAAAGCATCCTGGTTTTGTAGATATATAAACATGTTTTATAGCCACTGTAGGGATTTCTATGCTACAATACACTAATGGTTCATCCAAGCAAGGTACTCTGGCTATAACAGTGATCAGTGCTGGATGTTTAAGTGTAAAGAAGGTCTCTAGTGTCTCTCTGAACTAGGTAACCTATAAATTGTTTAACATTACCAGTGCTGACTCCTTATTATTTTATTCTGGTGAGTGCCACTGTAGAGATAATATGCCAATGAAATAATTATTTTTAATTGTTAACTACCATTTTCAGTTTCAAAGGCACAGGGTAAAAGCAAATAACAACCTAGAAAAAGAAATTGGAAGATAAGGAGAAAAGCTGTAACAGGGAAATGGATATGAGGCAGAGTCACAGATGGGTCTGAAACAGGGCTACAGGCAAATCTGGTCTGTGCAGACATCGAGGATCTTTGGATTTGAAATCATAAAGGGGACCCTACCTATCATCTCATTATCCTATGTATACAATTATAGCAGAACTACCTTGATTAGCCTAGCCCTGCAAAAACAGTGGGAACAACGCATTTTCTTTACATGGTTTGCTCATCTGAGAGGCAAAGGAAACACCTGGATCTAGATGGCAGTGCTGGGGACATTGCTGAGAAGAGATTTAGACCGTTTGGCTTTGCAGAACCAGGTGGGCAGCAGCAGCAGCAAAGCTTAGAAATGTGCTCATCCATGCTCTGTTATTAAACACTTTCCAAACACTACTGAGAGCTGCTCCTTCAGCCAAGCTTGCTGCATCCTCTGCTTTGAATCTCATGTGCCACGCAGCACAGCCGCCAAGCGAGATGCAGCATGGTGCCTGATGACAGAAGGCAAACGTGGTGCCTGTGCTGATGCAGTCTCTTTCTATCAAAGGGAAAAGTGCAGGGACTTGAAAGAGACTCCCCGTGACTGAATAACACAGTGTCAGTTCCTCTAATGAATGCCGATCCTGAATGCATGATGGGTAATTAGTGACTTTGATACCTGTGGGGAGCAGGTCATGATTTTGCTGTCAGGAGGTTCAGTGCAGGAGATACATCATTACTCCAGCCAGTGATGATTATTACCATAGCTACTCAGTGCAATTTCATATTGCTTTCGGGGTGAAAACCAAAAATGCTGCATAGGGTTTGGAGAGTTTCTCTCTCTTCCCCCTCCTCCTTCTTTATTTTTGTTTTGTTCAGGAAAAGGAGAGCACCTTTGTGTTTTCACACAAACCCGTCTCTCTTATAAGGAGATGAAAATGAGGGAGGGAAGGAACCTGACAAGTATCCACTGAAAACAACCCTTTAAACGAACAAAGCACATCCGCAATGTGCCTAGATCAGTAGAGATCAATAGATGATGTTACTGTGATGTCTGTGTATGCATTTGCCCATCTTACTTGTCCAAGATACGAACAACACGTTTCTGTTAGATACATCCCAGGAGGCAGAGGAATTCAGCAGACCTCCCTGGTTCTCTTAATAAAATACCGAAGGAGTCAGAAAGATAGATGAAAAGAGAAAGAAGAAATGTTAGAAGAGGGCTAGGTTACATCCCTGGGAAAGATGAGGTAGTTCCACTGGCCCCAGTTCAGAAAAACACTTAAACAGGCAGGTTGCAGCTCTCTGCTGAGCCGTGATGGACCACCAAGCATCTTCTTGTCTCCTGGTGTCTGAGAAGGACTGGCAAATCTCCACTGGAGATGCACAGCACGCATACAGCTGGGGGTGCAGGACACATGCTGGGCTGTGCTGGGATCTGCGGTGCTCATCAAGGTTAATCAGGAGTGGCTAGTTAAATCACTGAGGCCGAGGGCTGAGTTAGTTATACACATATCTCAGTACAGTGCCTAATTCAGTAACTGACAGTCAATCTCTTTCTTTGTTTTAAATACAGTAGATATGGTATGAGCCCAGTCTTTTGCAAAAATGGGATGAGAGGGAGAAGGAAGAGATTACCTCAGAACTATTTGTGCATTTGCCATGGCTCACGCATGCTTGCTTGGTTAAATAGCTTTTCCTGGTGTGGAAATGCACTGGGTGATTTATTTCCTTTTCATAAATAAAAGATTTAGGATGGAAGAATAGCTATTTTCTTTTATACAAGCTATTACGCCCTAGTGGTTGAAGTGAAAATCTCAGTTCAGCTTCTTGTGGACAGTTTTAACTTGCTCTAATACCTGCTCTGTGGTGAGCTGCTGTTGACACCAGTGCTTGTGCAGCCCCTGACCTGGAGGATTTGGATACCTCAGTATTATTGGTGACAATTTTACTCTCACAAGTCCCAGAAAATGGGAGGATAGGGTGGATAAAGTCACCTGTCCAAACTTCAGGGTAAGTATGAGATGGAGCTGGGAATGACTCCACGGCAGAGTGCTGGTCCCACCAGGCTCTACTGCCATTCTCCATGCAGCAGTGCATTGTGTGCTTCTTGTTGCACCTCATCCTTCCCAGCTATGCCAAAAAGCAGCAGAAACCATTCATCATGAGCAATACAGAGCAAGCAAAGTGAACATTGTTGCAGCTCCTGGGGTGTCCGGGGTGTCCTCACCTGGGGAGGACACCCCAGATGAAGACTCATCCTTCCTCATGGTTTCTTTTCAGTTAGAGCACTCTAGTAGCAAAGTTTGAAAAGGGAAATTTGACCTTCTGCTTTCCAAACAAACAGCAATTTCCAGGTTCAGAAGCTGGTTTCTCGTCAGTGGTACATTTCTTGTCTGGAAGAAGATTCTCTATCCCAGGTTATTCTCTGCGTGAGCAGAATGTAGTTACACTTTCAGTTGGCTTTTCCTCCAGTGCGTTCTTCAGCTACTGCTTATTTATAACATTGGAGACATGAAAGTTTTCCAATAATAATTCTGATAATTATAACCATCTCATTCAGTCTCTAACTAACCCATGATTGTATCCTGATTCAGGATCAATGGGAATTTAAAAGAATATACTTATTAAGCTCAATAAGGATAAGTTACTAGTTAATGATGTGAAAATTATGTCACCAATAACTGTGTAATTACATTCTTATTAATGCATTCAAACATCTTGCCATTTAATTGGTGTTTAACAAGCTCATTATAGCAAGATAATTAGATAGCCATTAATTGGTAAAACACTGATTGACGTGTAGTATGTTAATAGATGTCTGGTGTGGTGCAGTTGTCTTACTATATGGTAATTTAATGCTTTCATGCTCCTATCAATTAGGTCGTTAAAAATATACAAATGTAATGTATTATAAAGTGATTGTATATTTATTGGCAAAGTCATCGTGACTGAATCAGAGTCAATGTATTATTTGCATACATGTTTATCTTACATTTCAATACAACCTCTGCTGGTATTTGTAGGAACTACAATAAACAACTAAATTCGTGGGACCTCCTTTAGTCACTATGTTACAAAACGAAGCAGAAGTGTCCAACCTGTGGTTCACAGCCAACATGTGGCTCTTGAACCACATCGCAGCTGAGTCCCCAGACCAAAAGCAAAACCCTGCTGGATAATCCTGAATGTTGGTAGAAATAAAGCAGTACTATTCATGGAGGATGGCATCATTAGCGTGCTCGAGGGTGCAGCTGTGTGTCCAGTCCAACCCAGCAAGGTGCTGGTACCCCATGGGGAATAGTTGTCACCTTCCACCTGTGAGTCACTGCCAGAGCATGGCTGGCTGGTGGTGCTGTTGGCCACACAAAGATTTTGGGATGCCATTTGTAGGATCAACAAAGTTGATGCTTCTCTTCTAAGAGTTATGGTGCCTGAAAATCTTGTCATATGTTGACGGTAAAGCCTGGACTCTCTTATTCTGAAGTCCTGACTACATGTTGCTAGCAAGGAGGGTCGAGGAGTGATCTGCAGTCTGCGTTGAGCAGCAATTCTGTTGATGGCTGCTAAGCGATGTAGAAACATACTGACCAACCCATTATCTTAATTATCCTTCCTTATGTAATGCCTGTGACAGTTTGGTTTTTTGTGACACTCAGAAGGTGATCTGGAATTATGTGCTGTCCACTTGATGTTAGAGATGTTCACATATGCATAGTACATACCTCTTTTTTTGTAAGAAGGTTGTCAGATGAGTTGAAACAGGATAGATAGTTTAAGGACGTAATATTATTATTATATGCATTACAGTAGCAGCTAAAGGTCCAGCAAAAAATCTGTTTCCCTTCATGCTAGGCACTGCATAAACAGAGAGAGAGAGATGCTGTTCTGAAGACCCTGCTGTCAAAACGGACTGGACAGCCAAGGGCTAGTGGTGGAAAGTTAATGTCAGGAGGGAGGAGAGGACAGAAATTAATATTGCAATCTATGTTAACACATGGAGACAAAAAGGTTTTGAAATGGTGCCCTGAGATGTCCAAAAAAGCAGAAAATGAAAGTCTCACTGCTGCCCCAATTCTCTCCATCGCTCTAAAACATTGCCACAAGTAGCCTGTTTCCATGGCACGTCTCACTTCTCCAAGTCACCCAGCACTTCCAGCCCTTATATCTCTATTAACACCCCGGTGTAGCCTGCATTGCTGACAGTTCATCTGCAGCCTGGAGGTGTGGAGATATTCAGGTCTGCAGCGATGCTCTTCCTGGGACTGACTTGTCTGTTCTCAGGGTAAAACAAGAGAGTTCATTGTGCAGAACAGGAGATCTCGATTAAGCATAGAATCATACCAGAAATAACGATTTGACTTATAGTACATTTCCCTAGCTACCACAGGATTGGTCCCAATGGTGTATTAAGTGGAAATGATAATGTGAGCCTGATTGCAATGATGATGTGAATATTGTTAGTGTTGATATCCCCGAATTAGCTCAGAGGGGGAAGTTCCAGTTCAAATTCTGCAAACAGTGTGTGACTACTGTAGCCTTTAGAAGAATCCTTTTAATTCTTTTTCCATTATTTTTAATTTCAAAGACTAGGAAAATAACAAGAATGACTGGTTCACTAAAAATAGCCGTTACGTGACCATGGAAATATGAGTTTTCCTTGAGGAGACAGTCAGCACTGCAGGGTATACAACATTGTGCTATATTTTGCTTAGCTGTGACATCATTCATCCAAATGTAGGTAGTTCAAAAAGGCTCAGAAAAGGTGGTGAGTTTTTATTAGAGGAAAGTTTTAGCAGGGCACTAAGGAGACTGTTTTGTTTCTTTCAGCCATTACGGTAAGAAAAGAGATTTAATGTATTGAGAAATAAAGAGGACAGGTTGCTCTGAAAAACTTAGAAGTAGTGGATTTGTGGGTCAGCTCAGGTGCACGGTGTGAAGCAGTGAGGGTGGAAGAGCAGTTGCAGTGCACAAGGGTAGGATGCTGCTGGGTAGTTGAAGCTTTATGGTTATTGGGCAAACTTTGCTTGGGTCCATGAATGGGATGGGTTGGGACTGTGGATTGGAACAGAGGAACGTGCATAGATTTTGGATGATGGCCCAGGGGAGATGACCGGGTTGGGGAGGGATGTAGCAAGATGGAGGTGGGCTGCCAGAGCTTGGCCCACACTGTGTGAGTGGCCCAGGATGGGCTTTGGCTGGTGGTGGAACAAGGCAGCCAGTGATGGGCTTGGGAGTGCAGCCCTGGCACGATGGAAGAAGCCCTCTCACCATTCTCCTTTTGGGCCCACCTCCAGCAAGGGTAAATCCCCATCATTGGTAGCAAGATAGTGAGAAAGCATTTGTCAAAATGAAGAAATGATCTGTAGCAAAAAAGGCATCTCTAGAAGTACAGGTCAAATAAGCTGAAAGGACAAACTTCCCTATGGTTCAGGTAACTTGGAGAAGTGCCCTTGAATGCAGTGGGAACATGCAGTGATGAGCAGAACAGGTTGCTCACCCCTGGGCATAGTAATTCATGTGTTTTCTCCACCGCTCCTTTTTATTTTGAATTAGCAACCAAGAGCAGGTAGTCAGCTCTTGAAATCATTTGCTTACAAGCCCTGATACCCATCTGGGATCAGGACAGAAATCAGATTAAGCTTGTTTGTGTGTTAAATGTTTGGGAAAAAATGACTTATTCTAATAAGGGACAAGGGCTCAAATGTGCTCCCCAAAGCAGACAGCCTTTGTGCTGATCTGCAGCAGGAGCCTGAGTAAACTCCGATCACACCAGACTCTTCCCTCATCACCATGCTGCCTTCCCACCCTTCCAACTTGCCCTTTACCTCCCACCACATGAAAAAGATGGGATTAAGGGAAAAAAAAAAGTACTCCTAGCAAAATGCCAGGGTTTTAAATTAAATTTAAAACAGTTTAATTGCCTAATTGCTCAGCTATTTTGTGCAGTTTATTAACAGAAGCAATTCTTCGGCAGTCATGCCAACATAGCAGAAAATTGGCATTTGAGCCAGGGGGAATTAAAGAGGCAGAGTGCGGAACTAAAACAAAAAGAATGCCTCGAACCTAGTGGAACAGACATTTGAGGCTTTCATCTCATTTTTATCTCACTCCCTAATCTGCTGTAGAAAGATCAAGGCTTGGTTTTGCTTTTTAATGTGGGAATGACAGTTGCTCATCACCACTGTCTTTGCATTTGGAAAAACACTGGGTTTCCAAAGAAATGGATGTCTAAGAAAGCAGCACATTTACAAAGAAAATAAAATACAATTCTTGCCAATAATACTGGCATCTTTTAAAAGAGTTAATTTGATGGCATTTTTCATAATAAACCTCACTGTTAAATGTGTGTCTGTGTATTCAAACAAAACTAGCAAATCGTCCATATAAATGAGTGCATGCACTGACTGAATAGAAGAGATTAATACTCAGTGATAATATACCACACTCATCATATGCTCTTTCCTCACCATACAGAAAGAAAAAAAGAAAGGAGGGGAAAAGAGAAGGCAGTCATGATGCAAAATAAGTAATCCAATATGTAATGCCTGTAAAAGAGAAATTCTAGTCGACTATGGAAGATGCTACTGCTCTAATCTTTAGGGCTGCGCCCAAGTACCCATCTGTGGAGCTGTCGGTATGTCCTTGCTGGTGTCTCCTCTCTTTTTTTGGGGTAGGCAGCCACTTGGGAAGCTCTTGTCAGGTGTGACACAGTGGAGATATTAAGAGAAGAACCCTGGACAAACTACTGGGTCTTCAGCGTGTGTTTATTTCCTTTATGTATGAAGGATAGAAACAATTCACTGCTTTGGGGAGGATTTCTATAGCTGTGATGAACCTACTGTGTCATAACTCACCCTGCCTCAAACTGAGAATCCTGTGCACAGTGATGGTCAAGATGATACCCAGGGCAGTTTTTGTTATTGGTATCAGTCAGGGTCAGAATTATACCCTGATGTATTTAAAGCAGTCCTGTTGACCATTGTGTGGCTAACTGGCATATGCAACTGCAGGAGTTGCATTCACAAACTAAATTTCCTGTCTGCTAAATTGAGGCCACTGAAGAGATGACACATTGCAGGTGAAAATGAGCCAGAGCAGAGCCCTTCATTTCTGTGTTTGAAATGCATTTTGAGATGCTCCTTTACATTTACAGGAAGGCCTGTTTGAAATAGCAGCTCCATCCTTCCAGCTGTACAAGTGCATCACGGTAATCAGATTTTTCCAGATTGCATTCATCCTGTGCAATTTGGCAAGTTTCCTGGAGGAACCCAGGGCATCCCTTCTGTTGGTACCCATCTCCAAGGCCACCTCAGAGGGGGCCGAGGTTGGGGGTGCTGGTGAGCACAGCCCTGCCCCACAGGGTTGCCATGGAGGGGAAGAGAAGAAATCTCTGTGGTGTAGCATCACGCAGGGGCTCCCATTTAAAGCTCTCTATCTGCCCCCACACTAACACACACAGGCACCAGCAGCTGGTGAATGATCAATGCCTGACTATACCTGGGAAAAAAAAGCAACACTTGCTAGATTTACTATGAGCAGTGTGCCCAATAAAAGTGTTTCTTCAATGAGATAATCCTGATGCCTATAGTGCTGATTGTCTGTAGAGTGAGAAAGAGATGCCAGCCGATCTCACTCGGGCCGAGAATGATTTTATCCAGAATACTCAAGGCCATCACTCAGATATCTCAGCTTTTTTCCTGTACATAGGAAAGAGAGGATACAGTTATACACACACTGTGGATGAAGCCAGCTGTAGGAGAGCTAGGTATTGTTCAGTAATGGAGTCAGAGTCGTCTAACTTCTCCCTGCTTGAATTTTTGCAAACAACCCCACCTCAGTTTTAGTTCAGCCAAAATATCTTTGATGTATTTTGACATATGACATTTTTATGTATTTCTGTATGTGAAAAATTGACATTTTCCATGAGAAGCAGGTATTTCCTGTGAATAGAATTATTTAGGTGCTAACTGTTTGTTTCAGAAAGCCAGTTTCAATGGAAAATGTTCATACTGGCTCCATTCTTTCATCGTGTGGAGAACAGGCACGTTTGTGGAGAACAGGCAAATTTGCCTTTTCTTCTGGTGAGCTTTCATGACTCCCTTTCTCATTCATGGTCTGCACAGGGAAGCAATATAGGTGACGGTCAAATTTCCATATCCTCAGGGCAGAAAATTGGGAACCATCAAGAGCAGTGGCCCTGGTGATATTCAAAGCAAGTGGGCAGGAATTTAACCTAGAGATGAAGGGGAAGCTCCCAGTCTTTTCATCCATTCACTGCAGGTATGAAGGGATGAGGTAAAGAACTCGGTTCTTCAAGTAACGGACAACTGCAATTTCTTCTGGCTTTTTCACCTCTTGTCTAGAAAAATGGTGAATGGAGCATTCAACTTCCTATCTGTTTGAAGCTTCTGACACTAGGTGATGACCACACATTTATTTTCTCTCAACCTGCCTGTTAATCTTGCTGTACTGAGATGGTTTATCTCAGGCCTTGCCTTTGTTGCTAAGAAAAAGTACATTTTCCCATGGGAAAACACATGTGCGTAAGCCAGAAAGCACCTGATGAGGGCAGAGAGATAAAAGTGCAGCCAGGACATGGAAAGTAAAGCAGCACAGGGTTGCTCTGTGAACTGCAAGACATCGCAGCAGCACCAGGTATCTGATACCACCGACTGTCACCCAAGCTCTGTATGCCATTACACGTGGTACCTGCTGCTGTCCTCCCCCTCCTGCCAGACACCGCGGCGTGCAGCGAAGGCAGCAGCCTCCAGCTCTCCAAAGTCCCCAGAGCAGGTACTGCGGGAGATGGATCATGGATGCTCAGCATGCTCGGGAATTGCTGCTTTTGCCTCAGTAGCACATGAAAGAACGCCTTGATGCACCTGAGAAGAAAGAGTTTACATTACAGTGAGCTGTGACCTACTTTTAAACGCTTCCTCTTACAGTATGGTGCAGGTACGGAGTGTGGCATTCAGACCCAGCTGCTGACATGCACTTTTGTAACTTATACCCAAGGGAGAGTACATCTCAAACACAGCAACAGCCTGGCTAGTGCTCTGGGTAGTTCCTAGCTATTAAATCTAGATCTCATATAACCTGCAAGCAGCCCCAAAGGCATCTGCCTCACACCAAATTCCTGTTGAATTTAACCCCTAATTTGCTTCAGTTCTTTTAAAGATTCCAGCTTCCAGCCCCTGGAGGCAGCAACTGATGGAGGATTCACACAGCAGCCTGGGACTCCTCATGGCCCCAGAGATTTCCAGCTGAACTGGTGCCATTTGCTTTCTGTGTTGCAGTCCTTTTGCCAAGTGTATGCCCTAATTTTCTGTCCTCTAGGTCTGGCACCACTTGTCTGCTTGTAAATGCCCCAAAGCACAAAGTCCACCTCTTTTCTGTGCTCCTTCTGTGTTCTCTCTCTTTGGATGCAAATGCATGTTTGGCAGAAGTCAAACTCCTCTGTGCCTCATGCCCCAGAGGAGTGACCCAGAAAAGGGACTGCAGGTAACCCCTCAGACCCATCTTTTTATGTCCCATGCCAAAGCTCAGGCTATAGACTCCTCAGGTTATCTTTAAAAAGCCGTGGGAAAAAATGGTATTTCAGTTCACTGACAATAGTAAAGAGTACTTGTAAAACAGGTGTGGGAGATACATCCTAATCCCCCTACTTCTCATAGCAGCTTTGGTGAATAGAAAAGTTGGCATGTAAAGTAATATTTCACTTTGTTTTTTCAGCTTTATTTAATGTCTTAAAACCAGTAAAAAGAATATATAAACCCCAGAATTTTTCTTTTTTTAATTAGTGTTTTGAGGAAGAACTGGAGGGAGGGGCAATTACTTTTATTTATTTTTTCCCCCCACTGTTTTGCCAACATCTGCAAAGTGTTTCACTTGACTTGATGTGGCCTTCTGGGCTGAAAACCACTGTGCTGACCTGAAAAATGTTGCTGGGCTTCCTCAGCTGGGTGCAGAGGTAACCACATCAAACAGGCACATGTCCAGGAGAAGTTGCACCAGGACATGTGGTGTCTGGCAAAGCCCGGGGAGATGCCAGCCTTTCACTGTTAGTGGAAGAGGAGCAGCAGGAGGGGACAGCTCTGGGGGAGAAGGTCCATTGCATTGTGTTAGGTGCAGAGATAGGAGTACACTTTGCTTCTTGTCCTGGAGGGACATTCAGAAGGTGTGTGGCATCATGGTGGGACATGCCAATGAGCAACATAATCAGAACCCTCCAGACCCTGGGAAAAGCTGGGTGGAGATTGAAGCTGGAGGTCTTCTCTCTCCTCAGTTTTGTTTTGCCGCTGTCTCTGAGTTTGTCTGGAGGGCACTGTCTCACATGGCCGGGATGGAACACCCTCCCAGGATGGTCTCCACCACCCAGCGAGAGGGAATGGGTGGGAGATGGTGGGTTTTGATGCTCGTGCAAGTAGAGGTACAAAGAAGTGAGGTGCAATCTCCACCGTAGATCTGGCTGAATCTCTTTTAAGGATAAAAGAGTAGAGTCCATGAAGCAGGGAAGATCAAAGTGCTGGTATTTAGATGCGGACTGGAACTGTGAAAAAGGTTTGGCCCTCAGGCAAATCCAGAATTAAGCTCTCATGTCGGATTTGATGGTAACAAATTCCCACCAGTAGATCTGCTGAGGCATCCACCAGCCTGGAAAACACGTAATCTGGTCCTGAAAAGCCAAGTCCTTTATATGTGTGTTCCAAGTAAAGGATTAACACTTTAGAGGAGAAAAATAATAGATTCAAGTATAAAAATCACCACCACCCACAGTCACATTAATATAGCTTGTCGATCAGAGGGAGGTTATGACTCAAGCCATGTCTCTGTTTTCCAATGTATTATTTGGATGCAGAACTGGGAAACTAACAGTGCCTGTAAACTTCTCTGATCATTGAAATTAACTGGAAAAATCAGATGTGAATGCATGGCAGTACCCCCATCTTCCAAAGTTGCTGAAACTTCAAATCCTGCCTCTATCCCAAGAGAAAATTCCAATATTGAGCCAATTTCCTAGATTTTGCTGTTTGTTTCTTCCATGTTTTTTTTAAATAAAAATAATAGATAGTTAATATGACAGCCCAGTGATTAAATATATTTAGTTCTTTTTGAAAAGGAAATGGGTTATGACTCTGCATGCAGGCAACGTATCATTTCTTCTAAAAAGAACCCCAGATGATAGTTTCTTTTAACAGAAATATTTTCTTTGGCTAATCCACTTCTTCAGTCTGCTCTGCCCAAATTGTTTCTCTGAGAGGACTAGCATATGATACAGATCTGATAGGATGTTTTATTTTGGACCAAGTAATTGCATTAATTGGTACAGCCAATGATCAATGTTAATTAAAAAAAAAAAAAAAAAAAAAGAAACTACAAAGGCTTACCATTTCAAAGCTTTCCAAGAAAATATTTGAGTAGTGAAGCCATTTTAGGCATATAGTTAACCCTTCCATCTGCAGCTCTGTCAAATAAATCCTCTCCTGTGCTTGCACAAGCACGATAGTCCCATGAATTTTAACTGGTACTATCATGGGACCAGAGAAAGAAAAGAAGAAGTGCAGTTCACCACCATCCTTCTCTCACTCCCTTCCTCAACTGAAATGACGGAGACTGGATCATGACAGAAACACTCATTATAACCTAATGCATATTTTCACGTGATACTACAGAGACACAGTGAACTGGAAGGCACTTCTAGGAGGACATGTGGGATGAACCCTTCCTCTTGCTAGACTCACTGGCCAACTTCCCCTTGTGCCCTGCGGGTATCACATCATTAGGGCTTTCTGTGATGGTCTGTGACACAAAACTTGGCTTATGGCAACAGGAGTCCCAAATGTGAACTGCTCTGGGCCAGATTGGGATAGATTTCCTCTATAGCTTTGAAGTTAGCAGACTGGCAGATTAGTAATTAGCTGTGCTACAGTTTTGATGGCCTAAAGAAAGATGTGGTGCCTGTCCTGAAACACTGAGAAACTGGAAATATTATGGTTCGAACAGCTGTTTAACACAGACCCTTTTGAATTAGTCATTTCCTCCCACCCCAATAACCTTCCTTGCTAGCAAAACCCATCGACTCCAACATTGTCGGAGGTGAGCACATTCAGCGGGAAGCCAGGGATGCATCCGTCTTCTGACAGTAGGAGTTGCTGTAGTATCGTACATGTCCCTGCAGACGCTCGGATTAATGGTTTGACCTGGTTCCAAACACAAAAAAGTGTTTGTGGCAAAGGCTTTGTCACAAAAGGCTGCCAAAATATTCTGCCAGACAGCAATAAACTCAATTTACATTATAACTTAACACTTCCTTACCCCTCGTCCTCCTGCCAAGTATGACAACATAACATGCAGGAGCCTGCAGCACGGTGTAGGAAAAAAACCTCTAACGTTTTCAAGCAGAAAATTCCTGTGAAAGACCAACTCGCTGTGTCAGAGAGCTGCTGGAAACTTCTGGAAAGTACTGTTAATAATGTCCTTTCCTGAGCAACTACCTGCTGCCTGACTCAGGGTACATACAGAAGATGCTGGGCAAAATCACCGTACTGTGTTCCTGCAACATATCTGTTGCATCAAGAGACACAAAGGTCTTGTCTGGTCTCATCTGACACGGCTATAGATCTAGCAGCTCTGTGGCTGCCATGGGACCCAGCATCTTTATGCATTGACCTGCTGTTGCTGGGGCCCCACCAAGGAAGACTTTTTTTCCCTGTTATTGCCATGCTTCTTTGCACAGAAAAGGCTCTACCTTTTGCAGTCAAGCTAGAGCCAGTTTTTGCCCTTGCCTGTGCTGCAAACAGCTGCTCCACCACACTACGGAAACCTCCTGCCCACTGCAGCCTTCCAACTTCCTCTCTCAGCTTCCCTCTGCCAACACGTTTTCCTTCTCATTGTCACCTGGGACTGAGAGGATTTAAGGTTATGTGAAACTCATGCTGTTTAAGAAGTGCAAAGGGAATTTCAGTTAATAACCAGTAGAGTTTCCTCTTCGTTGGTGTAGATATACACTAATGTTAAAAGCCGCAAAGCATTACAAAATATTTTGTTGCTTGTGTTGTTATCTGTGTTTACATCTGACTTAACCAGTACTTCAGAGAATTTTTCAACTCGAGATTATTTTGCTCAGTTCCTGAAGAGCAAAGCCAACAGTCCCCATTAAGGAAGCACAACAGATGTCCAGAGGACACA
>NW_009596246.1:0-34765 GCF_000690535.1 Cariama cristata | reverse complement strand
GGTTCATGGAAGCAGTTCAATTGCTGCTGGAATTCTGCTGTCTTCACCAGTTGCTCTGCTACAGTGACCTCCAAGCTCTGCTAAGGGCATTAAAAACACCAGAGCCAACCCTACTCAAAAAATATTTAACATGAAGGGAAACAGGTTCAAATGGAATGAAAAGCAGAGCATCAGCAAACTGCAACAAAGCACAAAATGTGCCTGTTTCCACAATAATGAATGTATTCTGACTACATCAGCTGTGTGTATCCATGCAGTAGCCAGCCATATTCAATATTTTAATGTATACAGCCATATTTTGTCCCCAGCAACATACTAATGCTATAATCTCTGCATTAAAACCCTAGTATTTTCTAACTTCTCTGAACCGTTCTGATGGAGCTTTTTTTCGTGGTACAGGTAAATTCACCTACATGCACATGGATTCTTATATGACCTCTTACTCCAAATGCTCAGCCTCCTTTGTCCCAATTTTGACAGCTAAGGACAAAGACCTACCTATTTTCCTCCCCCCGAGATGTGGGTGTATCTCTGAGAAAGGCCTGGTGACTGCTGTACTCCAGTATCTTTGAAGGAAGAATTCCTTGTTAACACGGTTTTCTGGAAAGTAGCCTGTTTGTTTATGGCCAGCTCAGAGGACAGGCAGAAAAGATACACAGATTTCTGGTTGTGGACATAGACATACCACAGCATTTTGCAGTCGCTACTCTTAAGTTCGCAAGCAGTTTGGAACAAAAGCTATGCTGTGCAATCAGGCTCTTATTTTACGATAAGCAGGTACAGAAACAGTGTGATTTCCCAATGAAAAAATGGTGGGCACAAGCTTTCTGAGCTGGAAATGGAAACATAGAGCACTCCCATGTGTGTAGTCTGGAATAACACCCATCAGTTTAAATCCAACAGGAAAATATGATGGTCTCCTGGGTGTCTGGAACTGTCTCAAACAATCCACCCTTCCATTAGTGCTAGTAATTTGCTTTCCTTTTCAACACACAGATGCAGTTTTATCAAGCACCAAGGCTCAGTAACAGAACAGAGTTATTCACTCTGCAACTCCTGCCTCCAAATCAGCCACTGTGGCTGTCACCATGACCTAACTCCATCAAAAGCATCTTTGGTTATCCAGGGGCAAGAGGTTAGTGGTCCAGCTGAGCTCCTGCCAGGGAATGGTCTACAACAGCAAATAATGCACGCCTGAGGCTAGGCTTGCATTGACCTTGCTTTTGGCAACCCCCATCAAATAGACTAAGGACCAGTCCAGAGGACTGCATTCCTTTCTTGCCCTTAGAGGACTGTGGTCCAGAAGGGTCACCCTGGGTCTGTGCTCCATGCTCAACCTTTGTGGATTCATGGGGTTTGGTTTTAGCAGCTTGTCAGGCAGGCTGCTTTCACTAGCACAAGAACTGCTTTTTAAAGCAATCTACAAGGCAAATATCTTTTGTCTCCCTTGTTCTGGTAACAAAGGCAACGCAAATTACTAGGAAGGCTGAAATGAAAATGGAGAATGAAAATAATTAAACCCCTCTCCTACCAGCCATGCTGGGCCTCGCTTTCTGCTATAGCATTATACAGTTAGAGTCAGCAGGAGCAGAGCTATCTGTAAGAAGGACTCTCAGCCTTATCTTAAATAGTTCTAACATAGCTAATGTTTTTTGCTGTTTCTTCCATGTGCCAGCAAATCGCCTCACGTACCTGTCCTGTCAGTTCAGCACAGTCTATGCAGTGAACTACACTCTGGAGCCTCATGCATCTTGTCAACCCAAAATTAGCAATTGAAATAAGCCTTGCAAAGCACGGGGTATGTGCTGGTCCCAGAAGGACAAACATGTGCTTTTGGTGGACCCAGACACTCGTTTCTTGGTGCTGGAGAGCTGGTTGGATGTGCAAACGTGAAGCTTAACTGTGCAGGGATACACCTAGCAGGGAAAAATTCCTGCACGTATTTTCTTTGCATCTTCTTTTTAAAGTGTGGATGTAGCAACCATGAAAGAGCCAAATATTTGTGCAGATTGAAGACAGGAATCCTGAGGGCAGATACCTTGCTGGATTCCCCACACAGTTCTGCCAAGGCTCTTCATTCCTGACCTGAAATGCCTTGTTCTGGCAAGGAGGCTTAAGTCTGCCTATACTCCTCTGAGCTCACTTCCAACAACCTTTGGCATCCCTTGCATCAGCTCTGGAGCACCCTGTCAAAAGACCTCTCTCCTGACCAGCAGGTTGCTGTAGTTCACCAACCCATATAGCTATGATGAAGCTCCCTCTCCTCATCTCCTAACAGATACAGGGTGAGGCACTTGATTGGAACCTCCTTTGCTATCACAGGTCTGCTTGGGCATGGACAGCTGCTCCCAATCCAGGATGGTCAAAGATATTATGCATATGACAGAGGAAGATGGGTCAAATCATTCAGCTGGATATGACTAAAGCCAGATATGGATCTTGGTCTCCCAAGATGAAAGTTGCTCACGTGGGATCACCCTGGAAAACACTATTGTGGGAGGATTGTGCAAGCACTTGGCGCTGATTCCACTCTGCTCCCCTTAAGTCTGTGGGATCACAGCCCTTAGAGGAGCAGAGCTTTACCCTTATGAAGTGTCTCAGTATTTTTGACTGATGAATTTGCACATTGTATATGTGAAGCCATATGTGGCTCTGTCGGAACCACTCCAGTTTCCTATCCCTTGCAATGTGTTGTGCTGCTTTTAGCACACAGAAACATACGTCTCCTATCACTCATATTGACACACCATCAGTTTGATTGGACTGTTTCTCGACCGCTGGAGACTGGAATAGCACTGCTCAAGACAATAGGTTACTCTGATTTATACCAGGTCCAATTTTTCCCTAAAATTATTAATATGTTCAAAACAGTGCCACATTGATGTGAAAACAGGACTGCATTTTTGGCCAGGACATCATGGGTCCCTTTTTATTTTAATACAGACATCTTTCAGACCTGCCTGCTGAGTTCAGCTTGGACATTGCAGTGACTTCTTTCCATGGAGAGAAAGCCTAGAGACGGAGAGCAACAGTGTCTTTGAATTTTAAGTCTGTTTTTGGCACCATACTAGGAGCTCTTAACACAGCCATAGGAGTCGAGGCGAGGAGCCCTCCACAAAACACTGTGCAGATATGCAGCTGAAAGAAAAATCCCTGTCCAGAGCCATTACAGTCAACGTGCTCAGCATCCTACTTACAAAGGTAAGTTTGGCTCTGCACCTAGCTGACAAAACAGGCCAGAAGTTCAGATACCTCAGGGAAGGTGCAGTATAACCTAACAGAGGATAGAGCAGAACAGAAACCTAGAAAGCTACTTATGTCCATTAATAGTTTTCTTTTTTCTCCCCTGTGAATAAAGGCATAGGGAATAATAATGGGCTCTGTGCTTGTTAGCAGCAAAACACTACCATCAAGTTTGCTCCAAAACTCCTATCCTCTGTCATGCAGTATCCAAAAGAAAAAGGCGAAGCAGTTCAAAGGCAGGAAGCAGTCTAAGTTCAACTTGTTGAGCAGAGTTTGATACCTTTGAGTCTCATTAATATTTATGTAGGTTGGGAGAACAGAAACTCTGTGCAACAAGTATGGAATATATGTACTCAAAACTCCACTCAGTGTATAGACACACACACACACATCTTCTGCTGTACAAGTTAGTGGCACTTGATGCTTTACAGTTCTTACCAAATCATTGTGCCTCAGTCAGAGTTACACCTCATTTCCCCCTCACCATAAATACATTACGATCACATAATGTTTTAATAACTTCACAGGAAAATTGAAAAATAAGGCAAAGATGGCAACTTATGGATATAAATTTCAACTGCCTGTTTTTTTTATGAAGTCATTAAATGCTTTGAATTGAACAAAAGGTAGGCTCATAGCTTTGTTTAGCAGCGAATTGGAAGTACAATGAAGTCTATAACTCTGGGAAAATAAAACCAACTTTGTCGACTAATTTTCCTTCCATTAGGATCCACAATTCAACAGGCAATGATACATTTTTAAGAGGATCAGTAGACATCTTGATGAATTCCCAGCCTGACCATTGATGGTGATTTCATCATATCTCTTTCATTCGCAACTACTTTAAGCAAATATGCTCTTTACTGTGATTGATAGGGAGGGAACGCATTTCAGCATATATATGAGGATGCTATGAAGAAATAAAGCCACTTCTTCAGCTTAGCTTCTTAATGTGATTCTGCTTTTGTCTTAAAATTAAGGACTAAATTTTTACGTGGCCTGATTTTGAACCTTCTGTATCTTATTTGCTGAAACTGAGTTCATTGTCCAAACCACCTTTTGACCTGCTAACAGCAGCTCTGAACTTTGGGAAATAATGGCTGAACATGGCATCAGGTCTGAAAACCAGTTAGAACAGCCCAAATCAAACCCACCTCATCAGGGGACTCTGCATTCAATCGGCACCCTTAACGTCTCTTAATGTTGGTTCTTCTCCCACCACAACCACTTGTCCTACAGGATGAGCTCAAAAGTGATTTTGGAGCAGTTCACAAGGAAGCAGGTGGCATCTCTGAGCTAAGAAGCTTTCCCAGTGCAGTGTGAAAGTCCATAGCACAAGAGAAGCAGTCAGTAGCAGCAGCTGACAGGCTAGTGAAGATGCTCAGTGTATGGAATTACAGAAGATGCTCTGTTCATGGCTAGAAAATTCATATGCTGACTCTTCATGGAAAGAAATACTAGTCACCTTAATAAAAAAAAAAAAGGTGTTCTATGAGGCAGAATGTCATCATCAAAGTGCTGATTCTTTCTAAGACTGATTTATTATCTGCTGCGCTGATAGATGAACAAAACAAAACACAAAACACAAACAGTGGGTGTGATATGCTGGGAAGTCACCAATCTGATGAAGACTTACATGTAGTGATGAGAGGGGAAAAAGCCATCACTTTCCAATTCAACTCATTTGAACTCGTGCCAGGCGCAACAAGGGAATTGTGAAGATCTGGTGCATGCATAATCCATATGGGTACATGTACAACGGTTACTGTGAGAAACAACACACGCAGGGGTGCTGAATTGAATACAGGTCAATGTACAAACAGTGAGAAAAAAACAATGGTGGAAGTTGGATAGTACAAAGCTGGGGATAATAAGAAAGCCTTTGTACTTGCATGTGTGTCTGCATGTGTGCTGGACATATGCTTGCAGGGGGTGTTATGAAAACAATCTTCATCTGATCAGCTTTTTATTACTCCCATTGAAGTATGAAATTAGGCCTGAACTTGAGCAAAGAGTTCACCTTCCCTTGAACAGCCCTGGGAGGTTAATACCAGAAACACAGGAGAATGGAGAGCTGGTTTGGGATAGTGTGAGGAAAATATCCAGGTCTCACATCAGCCTCTTTGATTTCACCGTGGATGAGACCCTCAAAACCCCTCCAACCCCTCCTGCATCTCTTTCACTTTCCTCTTTCTTACCATTCAGGGTGGAAACATCATACAAGTGGTGACAGCAGTTTATTTCAAGCAAAGACTCCCTGAAGTTTTATGTAAGGGGATAAAGACCAGAGTCTGAGTAACTTGAACAGTCCCTGTTGCTAAAGTGGCTTCTTGAAGAGCAAGAGGTTTGGTCTTTCTTAGACATATGTGGCAAAATCTTATCCTAAGTCAGTAGGAGCAATTTCTCTCATCAATTTCTGATCAATTTTGGGGAAACTCAGAGATGTTTAGCAAGGAACATGGGTGAGAAGAGACTTCAAGAAGCTCTCCTGTTGGCAGAAGGCAGGCTGGGTAGGAGCACACTGAGCAATTCCTCTTCTACCTGCCAAAATACCGGCATTCAAAAAATTGCATCTTCTCTGCAGCATCACATCACCTACCAGCCAGAGGCAGCAGGAACTCCAGACTGTCTGGGGGAATGGACCTTCTTACCGACTAGCCATCATGACTCCCCAATGTCCCAGGCCTCCCATCACTGTTTGGGCAGCCTAGCCCTCCGTGGAGCACTGCTGAGGAGCTCAATGCAGCACCCAGCCAAGCAGCTGAACTTCTTGACGTAGTAGCAAGCAAGAGGGAGCTGATCACCATATAATGCAAGTGAGGCACTGGAGAAATATCTACCACATTCAGATACATAAACCAGCTTTTTCTCAGGCTATTTGCTGGTAGGTCAATGGTGCCATCTCTGTTACCCACCCACCCTTGACTGCTTTGAAACACACACTGGCATTTGTCAGTGAGACAGATACTATGTCTTTCAGGCCAGAGATATATTGTGGGATGTAAGGCCACGTAAATCATCCTAGAAGCAATGGCAGCGTCACGTTGTTTTCCCCTCAACTGCAATCAATAGGGGTTCAGCATGGGAAAGAAGGTGAGCACCTGCATATGTACACGTTGAACAGGCCAACACCATCTTCCCAGTCCCAGGCTTGGGAATTACAGGCTTGCTAGGGCAGAATTATCCATCACGTAGAAAAGCAGATGAAGGCTCAGAAAGGAATCCCTTATTAATCAATAGCTGATCTCTTTAAGCAAATAATTTCCAAATTTAGGAGCTGTGTTAGCACTGGGAGACCCAGTAGGGATTACAGCAGCAGTTTTACAGCACAGAGTGCCACCAACATGAACTTAATTTATTGAGCCTTTAGAAGGAGGAGGGTGAAATCAGACTGTGGTACAAATCATGTTACTACTGTAAGTTTAGTTTGCCAGACACAAATATCCTTCCAGCCAGGTAGCCTAGCGCTATAAGCTACATATGTCAAGCTGCCATAGACCCCCAATTTAAAGTTTCCATTTGGCTCAGTGGGAATTAATTGTTAGGTTCTGGCTTCTTCTGTTTTCTTTTTAATGTCAAACACCCATCCAGCGAGAGCTGCAAATAATACCCTCCTAAGGGTAAATTGTGAGCTCATTGCTCGTTTAAGTCACATTGAGTGAGAATTCTCCCTAGCTGTGCTCTGTGAATCAGACAGAGCATGTGCAATCATCTGAAGCAGCAGCAGCAGCCACATTTCCCAGAAAGCTTTGGGAAACCTGACACAACTACTGATCAATACCCTCTCCAGTTAATTGATGAGCCATGGAGCCAAAAGGGAAAAAGAAAAAAGAAAAGAAAGAAGCTATCAATAAACAATCTTAGTTAGGAAACAGAGGTCTGAGGAGAGATGTTTGAAGTTTAAGGGAGACACCCATGCCCAGGAAGAAAAATGAGGATTGGGGAAAAGAGGAGTGTTCTCCGATAGATGTGTCTTTCGAAGATCATGGGCATGGCGGAAACTGAGGAAGACACAATGATGAACCCTGGAGAGACTGAAACCATTGGGTCCTAAAGGGAAACATCTG
This sequence comes from Cariama cristata, assembly GCF_000690535.1. Classification (NCBI taxonomy): domain Eukaryota; kingdom Metazoa; phylum Chordata; class Aves; order Cariamiformes; family Cariamidae; genus Cariama; species Cariama cristata. Next base: position 27,455 of record NW_009596246.1, on the reverse strand, counting down.
CTTATTGCTGCTGAATTGCTACCCAAGACTCTCATCCTGACCCTCTCCTTATTCCCACTCTGAGGAGTCTTCCTTAGTCCCTATCCATACTGACCCACGTCTTCCTTCACTTATTCAAGGTTGAAAATCTTTTCTGTGTGCAAAGGGGTGGCTCTGAACTGGACCCAGTTTAGGAACCCAGCTGGTGCATTCATTGTGATTCACAGCAGGACAGAGCCCTGCAGTACGGCCGGACTAAGCACAGCAGAGGGGAGGCATTAGCAGAAAGGCCAGGGATCGGGACTGATCTTCATCAGCAGAGTTTCAGAGGTGGCGGTGAGTGATGAAGGATGGAAAAGGCTGGAGTCTGAGCCTTTCATTCCTGAGGGGAATGAAACTGCAGTTTTGTGCTTTAGTGAGCGTATGTGTGAACTTTGAAGAGGAGGTCTTCATTTCTATGAGATGGAAATTCACTCACACATGTAAAAATGAAAAGGAGATACATTTATAAAAGAAGGCCTCTGATTTTGTTAAGCTGCTCAGAGTCTCTTGAGGACCTACCAATAAATTTCTATAAGCATTATGTGTAGTGGGGAGAAAACTACCTCTGTGAACTGAAGCCCAGTGCTGTCCCAAATACAGGTTACTCATTTACCCTCTTGCAACACAAATGCTTGCAGGTTAACACACAAAGTTCTTTTCTCCATTAAACCAGTTCCAGATGACCTTCACCAAGCCCAGTTAATGAGCTAGATGAAAAACTTTGAAAAGGCTGGAGAACAGAGCAAACAGGTTCACCAAGAGGCCACAGGGCAAAGTCAAGAAAGATCCTGGCCGCTGTCATCTGGCAGTGACAGCAGTAGCCCCACTGGCTGCTGCTTTTCAGCCTTGCTATGTCTAGATATCTGCAGACACACCAGCCATCATCCATGGAACAGTTTGGTAAGCTAGCAGGAAAAAGAATCATCATCAGGTACAATTCAGGTAGACCTTGCCTTATGGTCCTCTAGACTTTGCCACCCACCAAAATTCAACATATGATCTCTTTATTTAGGTCTTTCAGAGTTGCAGCAAAGGAGTTACCAAAGGTATTTTTTTTTTTGCTTATAGTAGAGAAAGCTAGGGCAAGAGGTATGTGAACATCTGACTCACCATAGGCATTACCTATTTGCCCAGGGAAGTGCTAAAAGTTGCTGTGCACAGAGAGAAGACTTCAAAGTCAGACCACAGGACATGTGGTACCCATTTATTCCTCCTTATTCCCCCAGCAGGAGATACTCTGATTGGAAGGCGGTGTTGTCTCTGGTAAGTCTCATGCAGTGAGGCCTCTGGGACAAAGCAATGCAAGAGGTTCTCAGCGCAGTGTTTCTGAACCTGCTCAGGCTGAGCCAAGCATCGCTCTCAGTGCAATGCCAGTTTAAACCAGTGCTTTCCTAAACAACCATGGTGAAAAACTCCAAACACAGCAAGTATCCAGCTGTAGGAAAGCAGGAGGGAGGTGAACTTGTATTCCTTCTAGTGGGATAGTAAATTACCAAAGAAAGCATCAGGGAAGTTGTGGTCAAGGCTAAGGGCAGGGAGTTTTGGATTGCTACCCTGTCACATACTTCTTCTGTGACCTTGTGTGACCAGCTCAGAGGCTGAGTGTCCCATTTAATAAAGTGCACTTTGTCTGCCTCTTCTAAAGAGAGACAGAGTTCTCCAGGGCAGAGAGTATCTTTCTAAGGATTTGTGTACCACCTCTCTGTGGATACATCCCCCTGCAATTTGGGCTGTGATTGCAGCTTTGCAGAAATACCCACCCTGAAGTTAATATCTCTGCTCATGTTTGGATATGAGACACTCATCGGCACTGGCCGGAGCTCCTGGGTAAGTACCCTGGGCACTAGCTGGCCAGGGCAGTTGATCTACTGCAGCTTCGCAGCTATCAGTTGGGTGTTAGGCTTTCACTGGTGGGTGAAGCTAGCTCAGCTCAGCCACATGGGCTGAGATTAGAGCCCTAAACATATTGCTATTATTTCAGTCTTTTGCAATACCACCACTAAGTAGCCTGATGCTTTTAAGTCAGTGGATCAGCAGGCGGTGCAGAGCCCAGTTTGGGGTAGGACACAGGGGACTTCCAGGGGTTATCAGACTCCTCTCCGTCCCAGCACACCTGCTGTTCACCTCTGATGTCCAGCAGCTCTGCACTGATGCTTTGCTCCTGAGGAGAAGGAGTGCGGAGGCAGAAGGCTGAGGAGGACTATGGCTTGCTTCCCACATTCCCTCACTAATGCTGGAGCAGTGTGGGGATGGACATAGCACTGCCCTAGCTCTGGGAGAAGGGAGGGAGGCTACCAGAGGCAGAACATCACCAGGACCAGGAGCATGATATTAGTATTACAAATATGACCTCTGTCACTTCCTAATGTTGGTATCGACTCCTGTGTTGGTCAGAAGTCATACTGTCTGTCACTCACTGCTAATGCAGGCAGATGTAGAACGGGACCAAATCACCCCATAGAAGGGCTAAGCCCAGAATTCACCTCATCCCAGCTATGGAGAGACTCAGAGCCCATAAATTAGGCCAGGCATTGCTCTGTTTTCTGAGTGTGAAACTCAAGTTCCCTCTGCAAATACCCACCGGAGCTCTGTTCCCAGCATTTGTCCTGTCACTCTGGCTTCAAGTCACTTCACTGCATATACCACTATTTCACCTCTCAGAAAACAGGGCAATATTTGTCCTGACTTGTGTCTTATCAGTATCAGGAGGCTTCATAACTGACAGCCAGGATAAAGGTGTTGAAAGGGGCTCCGAGCCTGTTGCTTTTATTGAACACATGGGAAAGGCTGTTTTATCAGTTGTCACATGTACTAAAGACAACACCTTCTTGTCTTTTGGTCAAGGAGCTGACATGTTTTGTGTGTAATCCTGGCCTTTTAAGGGGCCATTTCTGAGCCATTGGTTCACGCTGCATCTGTCTGTCTTGTCAGTCTCTGGGTTGATGGCAGGAATCAGTGCAGTGCTTTACCTGGTTAACCCCCTGAATGCTGTGACTGCGGTGAGGGATTGTGCATCTTTCCCTGTCAGTGCAGAGTTTAATGAGCAGCCCCAGCAGAAGCCCAGTAGTTTCTAAAGGAGGGAAAATATGTGTGTGCACGCGTGTGTATGCACATAGAAATAGGGAAGGGGGAATAAGGGTGCCCCTTTGAAAGTCCTTCTTGTTCTTCCCTTTGATGTGATGGCAGGGTTGGTGCACACACACACAATTTCGTTGCTTTGATAAATCCATGCCTCACAGGCAAGATTTCAAAGGGAATTTTCAAGCACCTTCCCTCCCCTCTCCTGATGAGTTTGAGCAAGGAAGGGGGGAAGCCCGGTGGAAGTGGAGAAGTTGGGGCGTCAGCTGTGGAAGGTGTAGACGTGACAACCACCGGTAGCACTGAAATTGCTCTCGGCACAGGCACGGCAGAAGAACAGGCTCTTGCCGTGCTTTTCTCTTCCAGGTTGGTGGAAGGTGCTATGCCTCTGCGGCAGGGTTGCCAGATGTGCGGATGAATGCTGTCACGGGTGGGAGTGGGAAGGTGATCAAATATTATTCCACTGCTCTGGGAGTTTGCTGTGGGTTCTGGCCTGTCAGCATGGGAAACAAAACCTGCTGTGATTTCTATTGACTCGCCTTGCTATTTGGAGCCTGTAAATGAGGCTGGTGTCTCTTGTCTTGGGAGTGGCACAGTTTTGCAGACCAGGAAGGGATCCCTGTGCCCCTGAATGTGGGAAGAGGGAGGCTTCCCTCTATCCTCTGCCAAAAAATGAGATACTGTCTGGAGTCAGAAGCAGGATTTGGAGCTTACGATTAAAAAAGGGTCTAATGTAGGAGTCAGAGGCTTCCCAGGAGGAATCTGGCTTAAGAGTTTTAGTGTGAAAAAAAGGACATATGCAGGAAGAGACTGTAACCTCTAAAACATTTGTGGGTTGAAAATTCATTCTCATTAAAGTCACCATGAATTTCACCATCACCTCCAAAGAGAAGAGGCTTGTTTGCCCTTTTCGACCTAAAAGCCCCAGCTGAAGCTAGAGCATGTCTCACATGGATCAGCCGCGCAGAGTTCCTTGCTGCTGTCCCGATCAGCCCCATGGGCCATCCTTCCCCGAGCAACGCGTGCTTCTGCACCCATTCAGGGGTGCTGAAATACGCCTTCACGTGCCTGCCGTGCTAATGGTGGGTCTTAGAGAAGAGTCAAGGGCAAGAGGGACCATTGACAACTACCTTTAATATACATGCGGGTAATGATCTGTGTGCAGCCACAATAAAATCATCAAACAACATGAAATCTCATCAGGACAGATTTGTTCTTGCTCTGGGAATGTTACCAGTTCTGATAGATGCACAGCTCTGTCCTACCCTTTTCAAGAGCAGAACCAGTGGTGAATCAGGTGGTACATACAAAATTTAGCATACCTCTCCCACAATGAACACCTTTTCTGCCAGGATACGTGGCAGAGGTTAGCTTAATACACGTCAGCTCCAAAACCTACTGCTTTATTATGGAAAACTCAGGGTGGATAGATGACCGAATGGATAGATCACGGGGATTCAGAGAAACTCTGGGAAAATTCTCATAAAGTTCCTGTTACTTCACTCAAAACATTCAGTTCTTTGATTTCTCCTGTTCACATTTCCCCTGAAATTATGCATTTTCATGACAGTCCATAAAAAAATCATTTTTTTTCCAGGAAAGTCCTAATAATGTGATTTTGTTGGTTGGGTTTTTTTTATGGGATAGTAAATTACCTTCAAAACAGATTTGAATTTTTATTTTGGGGGGAAATTGAGTAATTTTATCATGGCAAAGTTGAGAGTAATTTGGAAGTCACTGTCAAATGTAGAACAATATCCATTTTTTTTTCCATGTGAAACATTGCTTTCTTGATCTTACCACAAATCTCTTTTATTTTTCTCTGCACATTTTTTAAACCACACTTTCCCCAACCCACTTACATACAGATGAGCAAAATAGTTCCTACAATGTGATTCTCATGCATCTATCAAACCTCAGACTTCTATCAAGGATACACAAAAAAAAAAAAAAAAAAAAAAAAAAAAAAAAAAGACAATTATTTTATTTCTAATGGATTAACAACCTATCCATTTCATTTTATATTGAGGGATTTGGATTTATTTACAGAGCCGGTGGAATACTTGGCTGAATTAACAATTTTTGCCTGGTTTATAGTGAAAGCAAAAACCCCTCCTATTTCATCTTTTATGTGATATTATAAATCAGCTTAGGTTCATAAGGAATTCTATGGTTTTCTACTCTAATATACAGATAGAACAGCATAAAGGGCTTTAGCATGAGTTGGAAAATGGAAGTAGTCACTATATACCACATATTGCCAGCAAGCAATATGACATCAATGTGTTCTTGTAGCAGTAACATATGGTTTCCAAAAAAAATCCATCCTTAAATATACATTGATTTTACTGAGATGGGAAATTTAGAATGAAAAACCTGTAGGAGATAGGATGGTGGACCTCAAATCAAATATTATGATCTGCTGAATCAAATCTAAATTTTAGATTGATCTCACAAGCAACAGATTCTTGCCTGAACTTCCGCAGTGATTTGAAAAAGATGGTGTTCAGGAGCTTTGCATATTACCACAGAGATATGTAGCCAAATTACCTCTGTCAGGGTGAGATAGATTTTCTCCTCTGACTACAGTGCCACAAGGCATCCTAAGAGCCCTGGTATGACAGATTATCTTGGGAAAATGAGTTAAAAAGCCAGAAAGTACCTGAAATAAACCAAAATGAAACATGCTGATATTTCCTAATAGAAATTATTAAACTTTTTATTTTGCCAAAGTTGTCTATTTTGCACCAACCTGCTCAAAACCAAATGTTGTAGTGTCAGAAATTCAGACAGGGTTGCAGCTTGCATTTCCCATTAGCTCTAGCAACAAGATATTTATGTAGGGCTTGTCGTTTTTCCGTTTGAGTCTCTCCTAAACTTTAATTAAACTGTCCTTTCAACACCCCTGCAGCCCTGTAAAGTAAGGATACAGCTGGTATTCCTTTTTGCATGATTAAATGCCTTGCCCAGGGTCACCCCAGGAGTATGAGGGAAAGCCAGAAACACAGCCTAGCTATTCTTAATCTCAAAAGGCTATCCTTCTTCAAATCTCAGCCTTTGACAAATCTTGGCAGAGGTTCAATCAAGTCTCATCCTAAATTCCTTCAACAGTCGGTTCACATTCACTAAGAGCTGAGCTCCGGGGGCATATGATATTCAGCCAGGCTGGCTTCTGCATGTTTTCTTGGCCAATACGGCTGAGGGGTGCCATATCTGAATCAAGCCAAGGCTCTGAATTTTTTGAAATTCATCCACTGCTCATCCTTACTGCTTACACCTCCAGACAAAGGGAAGCAACTGCTCTTCTGGTACAGCTAGAAGGAAAATGAACTTATCTTTCTGCATTTACTCAATCTTATTTAGCTCCCTTTCTTTCTCTTTTCACAAAATGTATAGCATGTAAGTAAGCTATAAAAAGCAATGAGATGCAATTTATGCAAGTGACATGTTAGTACACCCTAAGCTCCTGTCCCTTCAATGAGTTAGACTAGGATAAATTTTTGTGTCTGGGTTTCTTGCTGACGTGTCTTTAGGTGCTGGCTAATATGGCAGGTGCCAACTGGAGGACACCTAATGTATCAGCCTTGCAAATAAAGGTCAACTACCCATGTAAAGACCTGACCAAAATATTGCCAAATGGCAATTTCACTGTTCTACTTTGCCCAAGGGAAAGTGCAGCCATGGCCATTTGTTCCCTTCCTGGCACTCTTTGGTGCAACACATCTGTTGCTTCAGCTGCTATCAGAGCCTTTGGCAACTCCCTGCCCCTATCTGGTCTTTGCCAGCCTGCTTTGCATGGTAATTTGCACACCACATCCTTTCTGTTTGAAACTATAGCTAATGAAACAGGTGGCTATAATTATTAACAGCACTTGCTAACTAACGCCACTCCAGCACCACCGCTTCTTGCAACATGCCAGTGCTATTCCTTCCTTCCACTGCATTGTGGTGGGCTCAGCCTGCTGATGCCACCCCTTTTCCCGCAGTCCTACCATTCATCCAAAAGGAATGAATAGGCTGCCACCAATCCACCCAGCATCCCCTTCCCGCAAGCTGAATACCCTCCAAACTCTCTGCCATCCATGGGGAAGGGGGAGAACAGGCAGACAGATGAAGAGGGCTGGAAAGGCTGGACAATGGCAGTGCCACAGCCACAGAAGATCTATTACAGCAGAACCTCTGCTATGGCACAACTGCTGGAGCAGAGCTGGAGATGCTGGAAGGAAGAGCTGACCTGTGGAGTTGGTGGCCTGGCCAAGCTGGCCCCATCCATTGCTGCTTTTTCATCACATATTTAATTTCTTACCTCCAGTTGCCAGTGAGTAGGATTAGCCTTGGGAGTTTCAGTCTGAGCAGAGCTTTGTGAAACAGTATGAAGAGCAGTGGAGAGAGCTATCATTCAAGAGCATCCCTGTTCCTGCAGAGCATGGCACAGAGTGAGCTTCCCTGGGAGCAATTCACTCATCAAGAGATGAAGTCAAATGGAAGGACCACATGGTACTGTGGGTCAGTGCCACCAGGCAGTTCTGAAAGGAATCCTTATTTTTCAGCATCAAACCCTCTCCACTGGACCACTAGCCTCACTGAAACGCTTCTTGCCATCAGGCCCTCAAAAAGTCTCACTTCTATCTGTGCTTTGGTAAGTTATATTCTGGTCCACTCAAGAGCAAACCCTTGAGAGTCCTCTGTCTACTGAGGAGATCAATCTACCATTTGAATCAAGGCTGGTTTTGAAAAAGCAAGAAGAAATTAATGGTGTATATTTTAGCATAGCACATGGCATAGATGTGTCTTCTTTTTATCCTGCCCTACAATAGAATTTCCAATGTCCTCAGTGAAAACATTTCTGTATTAACGAAATATATTAAATATTGCTATAATAAACAACTACCGTTATGTTTCTTGGGGCTCCCCCAGTCACGGCTCACTGTACATCATTAGTAGAACAGTAAAATAAAATTACAGCTTTATAATAAAAGAACACATTTTGTATGCTAATTTACCCCTTCAGGAGACATCCTCTCAAATTCATTAGATTACAATACCGATTTTCTACAGTTCTTTGAGGAACACAGTGTTGAACATGATACGCTGCTCTCAAGTCCTCTAGAGAGGAGCCATCATTCTCATTTCCATCAGTGGGACTTACACAAACATAGATATGAAATTCAACAACATCCATCTCCATTATGATTCCTCCCAAAAGATCTCTTGTGGGTCAAAGGACTGATGCATAGATACCTCAAGCTTCTTTCTCTTTGCACCTAAACATCTTGCTACGGAAGATGACTTGGGTAAGTTTTTTAGAATCTGCTGTAAACAAACATCATTGGCTATGGAAACATCCTACATTATCTGTTGTTCAACAGTGTTGTAAATTTGGACTTTAAGTGACCTCAGGTAGAGATTTACTTGAATAACCTTTTGCCATGGTCTGAATTCACATTTGATATTTTCTTTGATAGGTGGTATGGAAGTGTTACAGTAATAAGAGCTTTCACTTGAAGGAAAGCTCCAAGGAAGGGTCTTCTCAAGCTGGATGTCATTGCAAAACACAGATAGTATTTTTATGACCATGATTTTCTTTGCTCAAAGTCTTACACAGCCTCAGATCTTTGAAAATTCTCCCTTTTTTTGTTTGCAAGGGAAATTTTGCAGGAGAAATACAATCCATTCTAAAACGCATAAAACAACCCTGGAGGAATTTCAGAAGTCCAAATATTTTGCTTTTCTCCTTTGTTTACATTCCATTTGCTTGCTTGTTTGTTTGTTTGTTTTAAAAAGTTCTTTGCATTCTTATTTTGGAATAATATTACCTGAGAAACCACATAGTCATGCCTTTTCACAAACATAATGCAGTTAAGGAATAAGTAGTAAATTAAGAATGCTCTTAAGATAATCTTGCATGGCAAATCCCTTTGTTTATGAAGATTAGAGAACACATAATAAATTCTTAAGCTCAGTGTACTTTGTGTCATGGCAACGTTGAAGACACATTCATGAGCTCACTATAAGTCATACTTAGTGTAGAATACACCCAAGAAAAAAAGATTCTTTATATAAACTTGGATAAATTCTGTGCCACCTGGGCATAACCCGTTTCCCTATTGAGAAGTCAAAGTCATGAGGAGTTGAAGGATCTACCTGGAGACAAGAAGTGATGGTTTCCAACACCCTTCCTATCAGATTTTATAGGGTTCACACAAGAAAACCCAGTAGTCTGGACCATCAGTTATGTTTCCATGTCCCACATGAGATGATAGTTCTGCACTCAGGATGATGGTTGTGTCTCAACTTAAGCTATGAAGATCAGGAATAGGTAACTTGGAAGAAAAGACTTCTGAAGAAGAGGAAGAGGAAGAAGCACTTGAGGAAGCCAAACAAATTACCTGATGCTCATCACACTACTGATGCTCATTGGAGCTAGCGTATTCCTGCTCAGTGAGAGCCCGTCAGAGCTCCAGAGAGAGATTTGTATCTGTCTTGATTTATTTCTTTTTTTTAATGCATCCCATCCTCCACTCATGCTCCAACCATGGAAAAGTTTAAGAAAATCTTTAGCAAGGAGCAGCATACCACTGTGAATCTCTGTAGCTATGACTGTTGCCATTTGCAAGGGACTAGGGAAGTCAGGAAGCTCTTAGCCACTGACAAATGGTTTCACCCAATAAATAGTGTTGGTATTAAGCTTTTAAAGGCTGGTAAATCTTCTGCTCTATTAAATCCAAATCCACAGAACCCATTAATTGGTGTCTTTCTTACAGTGAAGCACTGGTTCTAATTTGACATATATTTTATGGATCACTCTACCCCTTGGTTCATAAAAATTATCTGACTTCTCGCCTCGCTGGTCGAGGCCACTTTCCAAATGCCTGTCCATAATCTTAGATGAAAAATTATAGCCCTGGAAAGGTGATGTGTCAGAGGAGTGTGAGATGCATCAACACACATGCAGATGCGAGGCAGAAATCTGCTGAATTAAAATTACAGAGAGAGGAAATGATGAACCGTCTCTTTAACTCAGCTTGTCACTCTGAGGGCCTCTCTCCATGTAAATAAATAGGGGATGGTGAAAAAAAAGAGTGTTATTAAAGCACAGCTAAAACAAGAAAGTACTTGGGTTATCACCTACTCTAAGTGACATCACTAATGATATAGCTGTAACCTCATGATGGTTTGGTCACCCTGGCCTGACCATGGCATTTCTAATGTGTGATCAGATCCTGCAAGAGTCTGAGCACTGCTAGGCAAGGTCTCAGCACACCCAGGCACTGGGCGTGAATTCTGGAATTCATCCAAATAGTGGTTGGTACCTGGGAGAAAAGATGCCACACTAATCTCTGAGCGTTTCCTTTTTTTAAAGCTTGAAGACACATATGTTCTATATTGGAATTTTTTTCTCTTTAAGATTCTCTCCAAATATTGAATGAGCTTTGCAACACAGAGACTTTTCTACCTGCTTTCAATCAGCTAGTTAAATACACAAACAAGCTAAAATTTCAGGGTGCTCCAAAAGCAAAGGCAGCCATTCAATACCAGCAGCTCAAAATGATGAATACCACGCTTACTTCTACCTGAAATGCAGAAAGTGGCTACACACTTTAATAAAGCTACTAGGAAAACTGAAATGAAAAAGCTAGCTACATCACGAAGCCAAAAACGATTTGATGGTTTTGGAGATGGTGTCTGATCTCATGTTAAACAAGATCCTCAGTAAAATTACCAGGAAACACTACTTTAGTGAAAGGGCCAACTTTCTGTTGAGAGGCACACTGAGGCTACCCGCTTGTGAGGGTCCATCTTCAACATGGCACTTCTCATAAGAGGAGCTGTACAAGCCCAAGGGCCCTAGCTTAGCTCCAGACTTGCTGATTCTACTCTGCATTCCTAATTACACCTTGAAATTTCCTTTGGTTACATGGTAGTTCGCTTATCTCAGCTTTCTTGTACACTTTTAAAGTAGTAATAGTACCTTCCAGCATCTGTCAAACAGCTTTATACACAAGTGTCTATGTGTATGTCCATATCTGCATCCATCTATCTATATAGATAAGGCTACGACTGATCCAGGACCTCTCTTGTGATTCATGAGCGTCTCACTGAGTTAAGGGGTTGTGCCGGTTTTTCCTATGGACACAGGATTTTGTCCCAAACCCTTTTCTCTCAGGATGGGAGGAAGACTCTCAGCTGAAGTTAATGCAAAGGCTTGGGGATTGACCTGAATATTTCAGAGCATCATATTCCACACAAGACTGCTGGTGACTTGGGAAAATTATAGTAAAATAATGATAACAACAATAATGGTAACAATAATACTAAAGATTTTCCCCTTCATCCTTTCCTTCTTTGCTGAAAATATTATAGGAAAGGGAGGCATTGCAAGAGCTCTGAGTGGCCTCCTTTGAATTTCCCCATCAACTTTTATTTTCTGTGGACCTTCTTCTGCTCGTCTGCACATCAGCTGCATAGAAAGGGCTGGAGCACTACATGAAAGGCTGGTATTGTGGGCTACCCAGGTAGAGTGAATGCTAAAGCCTCTCCAACAATGTTGTTCTCAAGTGGTTTCCTCATTTTAAGGATTTCAGAGGTCTCGGTTATTTCAATTACCAATAACATGATCCACTTATCCAGCTGCCTGTATAAGTTCTCAGAAATTACAGGCTTTTTGTCTTTTGTTTCTCTATTCTTTTATACATATTGCATTTCCATCAGCATGCGCTACTATCAGGCCCTTCACTATGATACTAGAGAGCAAAACTTGTCCCGAGAGACGGCACTCAATTTGAATGACAACAATAGCCAAATTTGATAGCCATATACTGCAAATTGTCAGCCATCAAAGTGGTTTCAAAAGAAATGTGGGAATTTGTTAAGTTTTGATTCTAGTTTGTGTTCCTACTTTTCTATCAGATGCTTGGGGAACACTGGTGGAGATGGGAGGAGGGACTTGCTGGCAAAAGAACAGATTCCCCTCAAAAAATCACATCAGAGGTCCGAAAAGACTTTTGCCTGAGACATGTATGAGCATCCAGCCTTTTCAGGACTAAGTTCCCATGCTGCTAATAAGGTTTTCACTGAAAATCACTTCCAGCCACCAGTTGCAAGGCTCCAACTGAACCCAGACAAATATGACTAAAGGCATATTATATATGTTACCTCTGAGCATACCCCAGACCTATGCATAGCGTTCATTTAAAGCACACATTTTCACTGAGCTGCTGCTGATTTGGTAAAACTCACTTTTCTTTAATCCTAACTCCTGAAAACCTTCTGTGAACATGCTCCTTGTGCCCACAGCTGCCTGGTGCTCCAAGTCACTCATGGGTTTTCTCCTATGCACAGCCAGATGGAAACAGGCTGCAGGAGGCAGATGGCACACAGGGAAGTGAACTTCGTCCTCGGCACCCGTGAAGAGGAGTTGTCCTCTGGTAACTTCCCAGTTTCATCCAGTTCTTCTGGTTGCCGCCTTCTCCATCATCCCTCACCCACTGACCAGCAGTAGCAGCTCTCCTGCTCTACAGACACAGGTTCTGCTCCCTGTGCTAAAGGAGGGTCCTATTAGTCCCCCTGAGGTCTTTATCAACATTTGGGGCAGCTATACACCAGTGGATATGTTCTCATGATCTCATCTTGATGCCCCATATTGAACAGAGCAGAGGTGCGTGAAGGGTAGGAAAGAGAATGGGTGAGAAAGAGGCATTTCCTATCCATAGTTCTTTCTGAAAACACACCTCCATCCCCTGTAGCATTTAATCAGATCGCTTTAACTTTCCTCCCAGTGCACAAGGGGAGGGGGAAAGACCCTGGCTAAACCCAGAATGCCATTTTGTGGCAATTTATGAACAAACAAGCTTCCCATCAAACCAATCCTTAGAAATGTCACTCCAGGCTGGCACTAAGCAGAGATTAAACGATGGATTGTCAACCTTCCTTTTTTATTTGATGTTTTGAATTTCACTGTTCCTCTCTTTCATTAAAAATGAACTAGAGGGAAAAAAAGCAGAGTAAAATAGAAGCCTTTTACATCTAAAAGTCAAGATAATTATCTCTTATATCCAACCCACTCCTCCAAGACTCTGAATGAAGCCATCATTAAAATCTGTGTCCATCTGGTGACTTTTCCACAGCTAATTAGGTGAAGAAGCCGGTTAACAGATATGTTCTGCTGAAATCTCTCTCTCTTCCTTTTTGTAAAAACTTCCAGACATGGCCCATGTACAACCCGGATGCTGCTTGTTCTGTCCTTCAGGTGCTAGGAGAACATGAGAAGAGACGTGGTGGGAGACGGCTGCTTTGGTGAGCTGCTCACCAAGGCCCTTTCATGGCATCAGGGTTGGGAAAAAAAGGAGGAAGTGGATGCAAGAGACAGCAGGTTTGACTTCCGCTCTGCGGGAAGCCCTTTCGGGAGCCGGTTGGATGTTTTGCTGGCAATATTTCAGTGCGTTTCTGCATGGGGCTTCTTTTAATACTGTGATTTTCTCCCTGTGGTTTGTCAGGCACTAAGCCAGCCTACTAAAGACTCTCTACCAGATACCCATCTGCTGCATTTGTTAGAGCTTGTCACCCTAACACCTAGGGGCTGAAAGGTATTGATTCCTCCTGCGTCCAGATGGATGGTTCATGGGATATCCCCTCCTCCTCCTGACCCTGCGCCAGCTCTACTCTTGGCACTTGGAGGACTGCCAGTTTTCAGGATAGCCCCAAACTCACAAGGATGCTCCTGTGGGAACCCTCCAAACCTGAATACGGTCCATACTGGCTATTATAAATGTGAACTGAGGAGCGTGCGAGGTGCATTGACTGCATTCCAGGTATAGTACTGTAGGCAGCATCAATCTCGGAGCGCTGAAATCTTCACTAGGGTCACAGGAGAAAAATTCAGCCACCCTTACACCTTATGAGAGCTTGCATCTCATGTCAAGGACAGTGGGCAAGTATCTGAATGTGGCAGCTGAGGGCATAAATCCCTGAAGGATTCTGCCATCAAGGACCCAGAAGTTCTGGCCAATTATACACACGACACATTGCCCAGGGCCAAGGACGGCTGACTGATGGACTTTCAGAGCTCTCTGTCCAGTCTGTAGCTCACTCATCCAACCTTTTCCAGACAGATCCCAGGGCTCATAGCCCCATAGCTCATAGCCCCATGATTCATAACAGGATATACAGCACTCTGGTTTTGTGATCAGGCATGCAAGTAATTGCTGGCAATGCCATCTCCTCTGTGTGTGTGCAACATAATTCCATGGCTACATGTACATCCATCACAGGAGCGGGAAAGGCCCCTGGGATTTTTGCGGGCTTTTCTAGTACGCTATGTGGTCCCTCCTTGTTGAACAGTCAGGTCTCACTGCTTTGCTGCTCAGCAGTCTCTATTTAGCTGTGCTGTTTGAGAATATGAGCTCCTGAGAGTACGAACACTTCCTTCCTCATTCCCTCTCTCTGGAAAATATCTGCCTCAGTTTGGCACAATTACAGTAATATAGTTATAATTCTAGAAGGATTGTAACAAGTGAATAATACAATAACTTCCCAATCTTCTCTCAAAGAGATGTAACAGAGACCACAAAGACTCTGACACAAGGGAAGCAGGACACGCTAACCCAAAAGGTCTTTGCTGTTTTTAATTTCTCTGATTGAACTAATGAGAAAAGAAAATTACTGGAAGCATTTTCATTTACTTCCAAAGTCTGGGTCCAAATGTTAAGAGAGCCTCGAAGGGTTAATGTTCACTGGAGTTCATCTGTAGCCAATGACTCCCTGCTGTTCCTAGATTTACATCATGCAATTGTCATTATAGCTAGAGATGAGAAAACTTGATAAAATGAGCCCTGTATGGACAATGGATTGAAAGAGAGTTTAGGGAAGAATTGTAGCAAGGGAGGGATTACAGGCCATAAATATATCACAAGAAAAGGACTCTTTAGATACAATCATAGCTCACTACAGCATCACCTAAACTGCTATACATCCTGTTTTGTACTCTACCATTCATGAGCAGTATAGGAAAAGCTGTACAAGTCAGACACACAAAGAGAATGAACAAAGGCTATTTCCTTTAACGGTACTGCAGTTTTCAGGAACACTGGGTTTCTTCAAGGCCATGCCAGGAAGGTGCTAAGCCAATTAAGATATTTTTCATATCTCGTGATAAGTTCACTGTATTGAAGTTAACTCTGCCTTGTACATCTTCATCAACAATGCAATATCCCTTATACCAATTTAATTTTACATTGCCAGCAAGATAAAGGCAATTTATAAGTTTCAATGAGCGCAGCCTGGCTGGGCTCCAATCCAATCCAGGGAGTGTAACGTTTGCTGGGGAATTGCTTGAGACCTTAATGTCTGGCATATGGTGAGCTGCTTTCATTTCTGACCTGTGCAATTAAGGTCAGCGGCAAAAATTACATTAAAACAGTTCTTTATTAATCATGTTCTATCTAGGGCAGATGATGATGACCTCTAAGCACAGAGATCCGGCAACACAAAACAAAATACTGTGAGTCTCAAAAGCCACTCACTAACAAACCTTTACAGTAGATTTTTCCTTGGTGCTTTGCCCATGGCTTTGAAACAATAAAGGTTGGTGGTCACATCTTAGGAGGGATAACATGCAATCAGTGCTAGAGGGAGATCTTCATTTAAAGTGTGATGGATTTCAGAGGGACTTGAGAGGGGAAATCCATGGGGATTTTTTATGCTGCTCTCCTCTGTTGGTGAAACAGGTATCAGTCATCCAAGTAGGTGCTAGTTTCTGAAATGGCTCTGGGTATTTCTTCAGATATATGACCGCCCTAAAGACCAACTGATCTCCCTTTTGACATGCTGTGAAAATGATGTTGTCTGGAAGCTTGTGGTTAGCAAAACTTTTATTTTCCTGAAGCTCAGCTGTCCACCTTCCACAAAGAGATGCAAATAAAAAAAATTTCACAATGTGTTATGAATTTGCATCACGTAGTACAGAGAAGGAAGCCACCTGTTCTTGCTCCAAAGGAATACTCACACAGTCTTCTTCTGAACCTAATCCAAAGCCCTCTTAGAGTCTCAGACTTAGGCTTAATCCATTTTTGCCTGGATTCTGTCCTATTCTGTCATGACACATTCCCTGACCTTGCAATGTGAGCACTTGCAGCAGAGGCCTCTGGACCTATTGACTCATTTGAACCCAACTGACCAACAAGTCATACGGAGAAACTCTTCAAATCAACACGTGCTTCATCTTCTCATTGAGAGGCTGATTGTTGCAGATTTTTGCCATACAACTAATGCAGTGATGTTGTGACCCACAGTGTCACAGCTTATACCCAACGTCTGGAAGAGAGAGAGAGAGACAGAGGCAGACCAAAGGAGCAACAGGCTGAAAGGTTGTATCATTAAGCAATGCCCCAATGATGACTCTGACCTACAAAAGGGAGACAGTGTCAGAGATAGTAGGAATAGAGTGATGCTGGGTCTGAAACATGAAGTAGTACAAAAACCCCAACACATTGGAAATAAAATAAATTAAATAAAATTAAAATAGAGGAATCCAGTCAAAGGCAAAGATGAATTTATAATTTCTATCAAGAGAAATGTATAAATGAGGGAAAGACTATCTGAGCCCACATACCTTTATTCCAGTGTTCACAAGCATCTGCATTAGGAGCTAAGAATAGCAATACTATCTCATCTCCCTTCTCTTTGTTGTACATTACTAATGCTAAAAGAAAGAGGAAAAAGAATGAAAACAAGGTATTCCTGTCCCTATTGTTCATTAAAACGTCAAAAAAGATTCAATTTAAAAGGAAAACAATAGCCAAAAAGTTCTGCTTTACAGTGAAATATGTTTACAATCCAAATTAATAAAATGAAGGGTAAAGCAGGATTTCATTAAAGCTGGCCAGCCACCAGGAAGCCATTCTGGTAAGATTCTCCCCGAAAATACCAGCCTGGTTTGTTTGGGTTTTTTCCCTGCTGTCTTTGCAATTTTGTGGATGGTGTAAACACTGGGAGTTTTGCTAGCAGCTTTGGTGCCTGCTTTCTTGCTGGGGTAAAGGCATACAGAGCCTCCACACTGCTGCCCCAGCTCTGTCCCAAGTTGGAGAGAAGCAGATGCTCTGTAGATTTCACATCAGTGTTCAATATCAAATAGTGATCCAGACTTAAACAAATTATTGAGAAAACCCTTATAAAATTGAAAGTTGTATGAGCTATCTCTCTATTTGTGGGATCATACTTCCAATTTGTTCGTTAAACTTCAAGCTTAGAGGAGAATCATTGTTGTGGGAGAGTTTTTTGTTGCTAGCAAAGGTGCAGGAAAACTTGTTTGGGTACATATATGCATGTTCTGCAAGCAAAGATGGGGCACAGCTTTGTGTAAGCCAGGCTGAAAAAGCTTGGGAAAGCACCTTGGATTTGATAGGCCTCAAAGGTCATTGACTATATCTGCATTGTGTTTTCTGCAGTGTGAGCATCGGGATGCTCAAACCTTGGCCTCCAAAGTTAAAAGAACCCGTTCAAATTAACTGACCAACATCAGGGCTGCAGCCACAAGCTTGCCACTTGCTTTGAGATGAACTTTCCCATGTTGGATCTTAAGTTATTGGGTGTGAAAAATGCTCATGGTGCGGGTGTGTATTTCCTTTATACATGTAACAAGGGTAGACACAGCTCCCTTTCACCTACCCATCCTGTTGTGACCCTGTGGGAACCTTCATTGCTGGTGTTTAATGTCCCTGAAACTCTCTGAATAGGAGGCATCTGTTCCCAAACAAATGTCAGGATTTGCTCCATCCTGCCTAAAGGTAGCACAGCTCTACTGTTATATCTATCCTTTGTCAAGGAAATATCAATTTACAGGGATCCAACATCAAGTTGGATGAAAACATCAAGTGGCTCATCAGAGGACACTCAGTAAGCTGTGGCCTCTGCGGGAGCCTCTGCTTGCTGAAGACTTGTTACACAGATTATTTGTGTACTCAGATCTCTGCTGCTTCTCCCACTGACTACAACAGACCTCTGAAACCCATGTTCCCAGGTAACAGGAGAAAGGATGCGTGAAAAGCTGGGACAGGGCTGAAGCAGTTTGCTGTTGGGACCACCCACCTTTCAGTCAGGACTGAAGAGATTTTCCAGATTTGGTACTGCTGCGATAGGCTCTATTTAACATGCTTTTATAACAGAAATGTAAATCCTGGTTTTATCAGCTTCTGAGCTAATACATTAGGCCATTACCAGGCCTGAATATGACTTCAATGAAAGTTATAAAAATGCCGTGCCATGCTGTGTCTGTCTGTCTGTGCATCTCACAGCATCTCACAGCAGTGGTCCCTAACCTTTAAAGATGCTGTGCCTGGAGGTAGAGCGTGCAGCTGCTCACCCCCATCTTGCCTGCTGTCCCTGCACATGCAGTGGTCCTACCCTGGCTCACTGTAATTAGCCCCATAACTTTTGCCTCGAATAAATGCCTTTGCTTCGCCTGAGGATTATTTTCACTCTGTGGGGTTTTTTTGTTTTGTTTTGTTTTGTTTTGTTAACTAATTCCTTTTTAAACGTTAGCTGTGTGCTACCCTGCCCTTTCACCTCACTGGTGTGACCTCTTTCTGTTTCCATCTACCTGATGCGTGTAGCTCAGGACTTCTGTTATCCCCATGATAGGTTTATTTATCACACTCTAATGATTCTTCTGTCCACGTTCTGTATCTCAAAGGCTGGCTTTCAGGGAAGAGGGCGAGAGGTTGCTGTGTAGCAATCTTTGTTTATTTTAAATCACAGTAAACCACTTGAGCTGGAGAGGTGGGAAGAAGAAATCTGTGTTGGGTTTTTTTGTTGTTTTTTCTTTTTTAATGGGAAAAATACACCTTCAGCCTGGGCTTCTCAGGACATGAACCTTCCTAGCTGGAAACACCTTACTGGTTGAGAGAGAAAGTAATATGCAGCTACAACATGTATTTTACCCCCACTTTATGTCTTGAGCAAGCAACAATATGTGACACATATAGATCAAGATAAGTAGCTGTGCAGGCTCGCATTGCAGTGAGCATGCCGATGTGATGTATTCCAGGCACAGACAAGTTCACAAGCCAGTGCTTTATGCCCTTGGTCCCAAGACCATTCACACGAGGCATGTGCAGGACCAGCTCAATCTCATGCACTGAACTGAACTGAATCTGATCTGGAAACAGGACTGCCTTTTTCTGTAACCAGCTGGAGAGAGCAATGTAAAGTTTCTTCAGGTTTTACGTGGACGACAGGATAAGATGTAACACCAGGTCCTGCAGAAAGCCAGTTGATGCATAGTTAGCCCATCAGTGTTTTCTGAGCAAATCTGAACTATCAGAGCAAGCATGCACCAAGTCAGTGCTTTGCATCGTGCAGACACAGTGTACCTGGTCCAGTATTGGAAGCTTTAAATATGGATTTATTGTATCATCAAACCGGACATGTAAGAGTCTATTGGTGTGGTGGGAAGTGGTTATGTGTCTTCAGTCCCATGCCAAAGTGCCCTGTATCTAACCAGAAAATGTTATATAGATATCATCAATAGGAGGTGTAGGACACTGTCTGACATTTTAGTCTGCTTTGAGGACAAACAACAAACATCTGTCACAAACCTTAACGGAGGACAGCTCCTGTTGGTTAGTGCACAAATAAAAATCATAACAGGACTAAAGATTGCAGACACGAAAGGCAATTGGTAAAACATCTGCAGCATTCAAGGTCCTGTGAACTTTTCATCCGCATAAGTTAAATAGCCCTTCATTTCTCCTTCTAATAACTTACAAGCCCATTAAAAATATATATCTATGTATTCCCTCACCCCTAACCCTCCCCAAAACCAAATCTTTAATCAACTACACCTTTTAATGCAGAATCAGCAGCAGCAGCAATGAAGAATGACCCTGTAGTAGCAGCCCCGGTGAGGCAGGGTTTTTTTGCTTTCACTCTTCCTTTTTTTTCCCCTCTGCAGCTCGGATTGTGCCTTTGAAACATCTTTAAGCACTGGAGCTTTGTCCTTTTCATTTCCTCCTCCTGTTTGTGTATTTTCCAGATACAGTCCCTGCAAAAAGTGTTTTCATTGTTATTAGCAAGTCAGACATTTCTGCTCTTTCCTAACGTATATGTTATCCTCCTGGGCTGTGCAGTCATATGCTGCTTTGTGTCTGGATAGTACTTGGCACATGTACTCTCTGTCCAAAAATGAAATCTCAAGGCACCACTGCAATGCAAGGAATAGTCAGAGTAGAAACAATCATCCTTTTTAAGAGCTCTTCTTATTCCAAAATATCTCCCATACATAACGTCTCAAACTCAGCTCTTAAATTCAGGGTGACCTAGAGATTTTTAACAGAAGAGTTGAAGGCAGAACTTTAGTCTGATGATGATAATTTTTATTCCCTTTAATTAGAAAACCATATCCATTAGGAGACGTATTTTTATGTGACTTTTGAATCAGTGTTTTGCTAGATTGTGGAAAGTCTTAGCTCTTAGAAATGTCAGCTCTGTGTTGTGGCACTGGCGAGGATATGGACAGGGGCTCGGGCAGGTTTCCCACACAGCTCCATCAACCCACCTCAAACAAAACATGCAGCATCTCCTGCCAGTCCAGTCTTGCCTACCCCCAAAACTCTGTCAAAAACACCCAGGCCTGAAACTGCCTGTCACCCCAAGAGAAGATGAAGGGCTGGAGATAAAAGGACAAACTTCTTTCAACAGTAAAAAAAAAAATCAAGCCTTGAAGGCAGCTTCCAGAGGAAAAAGCTGGTATATTAATGTCTTGCCATCCTGGAACAGATCTCAGTAAAAACCAACAAGCCTCATAGTACAAGTTTCAGTATTTTCTGTACAATCCTGCTCAACATTAGTTATAAATCTTACCAGGTGATAGACTGTTTGTTCTCACACAAATAAAATAACAAATGGAGGGGAGATCGCAGACAGCTGACAATGACCGGAGGCAATGCAACACTTGAGGCCCTTGGAATCAGAAGAACTTTTGAGCTCAAGAAGCTTAACAGCTCTTCATTTCTCTCTCCAGGAACTTACGAGCCCATTAAAAATATATATCTCTGTATTCCCCTCCACCCAGAAGCCTTCCTCTTCCAACCAGCTGTGCCATTTAATGCAGACTCAGCAGCAATGAAGAATGGTCCTGTAGAAGAGCCCCAGGGAAAAAGCTTCTTGTTTCTTTCCTTCTTTTCTCCCTTTTTGCAGATCCAGTTGTGCCTCTGAAATCTCTCCAAGCAGCTGGCACCTTGTATTTTCTTTTTTAATTTCCTCCTTTTTTTGTGTTTGTAGGCATGGTAGCTGGAAGAGAGGCTTTCATCTTCATTAAGGCCATACGTTTCTGCAGGTTCATTAGGCTCTTTTTTTGTTGCTATTGGTGTGCAGTTGTCTGCAACAAGAAAAATAGCCTCAAACATCATTAGTCTGCTAAAGAAAATTTCAGTGCTCCTTCCTGGGCCTTTGGGAATTTGTGCTGCGTTGAAACTTCAGCAAAATCAAGAATCTGACATCAGGCTTCTTCCTTTATTCTTTCTCATGCACCTTATGACAGACATCGTTCCTCAGGGCACAATCTTGCCTTTACATAAACTGTGCTGTAGTCTTAAATATAAGCCAGGGCAAACCAAGACCCTGATGTTTTTCCAAGGCAGCAACACACCTGCAACGATCACTCCCTGAGGCATGAGCTGACCCATTCATCATGAGGAGTGTTGACTCTACACATAAAAATGACAGCTTAAATGGTATTTAATGATATTAGCTGTTTCCCAGCTGATCATTTTAGCAGATTCATTCAGCCATGTGCAAGTTGGCAAAGCTTGGGGCAAAAGGCCACACCTGGCTATTCAGAAACAGCCCCCTTGGTAGCTGAGTGCAGGTGAAATCAGGACCCATTTGTTAAGAGCTTTTCATCTCATGTCAGCTATCAGGAGGGCTCCAGGACCCAGCTTTGCTGACCCCAAGGCTGATACACAGATACAGTGTGTGCAAGTTCCTCCTAATGGTTTTTGGCTTGCAGTCCTCTCCTCAGCATCTGTCTTGCTTACAATTGAGGCCAGTATTTTTTCCTAATTTATACACTAAATAAATGAATCCATGACCTCTCAACAGACACCCCGCTGTGTAACACCAGGATTATTTCTAGCTGAGTGAATTAAACAGCCTGGAAACCTCTAAAGAGCACTTAGATGCCAGAGCCTGAATGTTGGTCCTCCAGAAATATTGGCTGGTGCTTGAAATAAAAGACACAACCTTCCATACCAGGTTACTAAGGACTCTGCTCTCAAGGACAACTCTCTCTTAATCAAACTCCTAATCAATCAATCATATGTCAGTCAATCCCCAAAGTCAAATTATGTAAACACCATATTCATCTAAATACTCTATTCACTTTACCGATCTTTGTAGATGACCCCAACTCTCAATGGGCTCTTTTTTTGATATTTCTGTCTGTATGTGGACAAATACTGACAACTGTTTTAATCTCATCTGTCTGTTTTCAAGAGGACCTATGAGTCCCAAGGTTATCCTGCTCCTAACACCTCTCTCTATGGAAAGACCCATAAAATTTCCTGCAATAAACAACAGATCATCCTCTGCTCTCCTGGCTATGTTTCATATATCTTCTGCAAATGAGCAGTCAAATGACAAGTTGCTGCCCTCATAAACTTCTTGAAGTGCCTTCCAGAGACATGGTGGGCTCTGCAATGTGCTTAGCTTGCCATTGATCTCCACATATATGCGGAGATCTCCATGGTATAAAGAAATAATCTTATCCATGCAATGGGAAATTGGAAGGGAGGATGTATTGTATATTTCATCAAAAAAAAAGCCCTAAGATGTAATTGCTCAAACTAGACAGGAAAACTAATTGAACATAATAACTGTGATAAGACTGTCTGTACTTCATGGCAGAGGCAGCACTGTTGGCTGAGCTTAATCTGGCGTTACGGCATATGCGTTATTAGAGAATTGTTTGCAGCCCTAGGAAACAGCCTGCAGCCTGGACAGGCTTGACATAAACTATGTGGTCACCAATTCTTCCTTGAAAGTAACAAGTGATTTCGAGAGACGTAAACTCTATGAGGTTGCTTTAGCCAACAATTTTCTACCTAAGTGACTACATTTTTACCTTCCTCTTTAACAGTTTTTACTCTGCTGATTGGTGTTGTGAATACAAAATTTATGGTATCTTGAGTGAAACCAGGAGATTCAGGGAGAGTAAAATAAAATGTAATTTCACATCAAAATAACTCACAGAGAAGCTGCTTCACTGACTGTGAGATTAATTGTCATATTTAACGCATTATAAACCTCTACTTGTTAATTTATATCAAGTCACCCCAAGATTTCCAGGCTGTTGCACCAGGCAGTTACTGATTACAAAGTAGTTTGCTCTAATACTTAGGTCCAGTATGGCTATAATCCATTAGGATCTTACTGCTCAATTACAAAAGGATCATTAAAAAATTATTTCGCCCCATGGCATTGATAATAAATCAGTTCTTCAAGACCAAGGTTTATTCTGCAATGACTGACTGTGCTTTAGCAGATCAGTTTTGAAACCTTGCAATTTTGTTTTGGAAAAACTTGAAACCTTTTGAAACCTTGTTTTTGTGCACCCGGACTCCTGAGACCCATCCTCAGTTCAATCACCTGCACAGATGAAGATACTGCCTTCCCTCGAATCTAAAGCTGTCCCTTTGCCACAAACCATTGGCCAAACCATTGAGAAGGTTACACCTATTTGCCTACCTGCTTCTCAAGAATGATCTCTAAACATTTATTTTTGTCCAATGTTAAAGACAAGAGATGGGGCGAGCTGGATCACTGATCTGACCTGGCACGGTCCTCCTTGGAGCATAGCTTTGGTCCTCCTTGTAAGGCAGTCTACCTGCCTGTAACAGGGATGAGGGGCGGGTTTGGTAGCAGTGGTGTAAACGGAGAGTAATATTCTTGAGGCTGTGTAATGCCAACATCCATGACATAGGAGTGAGGCCCAGAAATCTGTTGTTCTCACAAAGGGAATCAGCTAACTCCTTCAGGATCGTCTGGATTTACGTGCCATGCTGTACTGCTGCCGCTGCACAGTAAGCACGTTTTCCTTCAGACAAGGGCAGATCACAACAGGCAAAGGAAACCTCTGTTTCAAGCAAATTCAAAGACTATCCATGCATGCTTTAGAAGCACAAATTAATCCCCCCTCACACACACACGAACCAATCAAGCAGCAGTGTCGCAAACGTGGAGACATCAGAGTGCAATATCCCTCTCTGACTCTCTCCGCACACCATACACACACACACAATGTTCGTCTCCGGGTCAGTGGGAAAGTTAATTAGAAGAATGGAGTTTCTTGTGATGGAAGATGCCACCCTGATATGATTCTAAGTCCTCTCTCTGCTTCTGATGAATTACAAATGACAGCGAGGGAAGTGAAGGACACCAGCAGTGACAGTTTGTCAGCCACACTCACTCTGTGTACGTTTTTTTGGGTGGGTAACTTTTTCTCCTCTGTTCATTTCACACCACTCGCTACAACTTCCCTCCTCCCTTCTGCTTCCTCTCCCTTTCCTTTCATTTGCCAGCGGGTGACTGGAAGGTGAAAGAGAGGGCAACCCCTCTGAGCAGACCTCATGAGCTGGAAAGGAAGGGGTTTGGACAGGGGTGGTGCAGGAGACTTCTGGATGGGGCTTTCAGATGTGATAACTGTGATGCTGAGCAAACAACATCTGCGAATCCTGCTGGAGCAGGTGCAGGGCTGTGCGTTCAGTTGTCACTTGCCTCCAGACAGACAGGCAAAAAAGGAACCTAGCAGTGAAATGTTTCTTATCAAGAGATGCTTCTTCTTTCCTCCAGCCTATGCATCTCTCCATCAGTCAAGAAGCCATCAGCTAGACTGGAACAGGGCTTACTCATTCCTGGTTCTTTATTTCTTGTTTGTATTTTCACAAGTTGTTCATCTACTGCCACAAAGTTCTTGCTTTTCTGAGGTGTGTTGTTATGAGAGATGGCTGCTATCATCCTGGTACAACATGGGCTGGGCAGTGACACATTCTGCACAGTGTGATTTCTCTCATCATAGTATTTTTCTCCTACCAAAATATATGTCTCCTAAATACTTGTTTCTTACCTTTGGAAAAAAAAGAATTAGTGGATTTTTCAACTTGAAACATTTTGGGAAAAATCTTTTTTTGAAGTTATAAACGCATTTCAATGAATTTCAGAAGAAGAAAATGCTGTTTTTACTTTCTTGCAAATGATTGCAAGATAGCCTGATTTTGGAAGAAATAACTTGGGGGCTGTGGCAGTTTTATCAGGGCAGCAAATGCTCTGTGAGTGACTGGAGTGTACTGCACTTCTCCTAAGTGCTTCTCCTGTGCAGAAGCAGATGGAACACGTGGGGGCCCTGAATCTTGATCTTGAGGCCAGAATAGGGATTTGAGCACTTATTTCAAAGGATGGAAAATTAAACAAATAGTAATAGAGAAGAGTATATGTCCATGAATCAGATTATGACCATGCCTGAGTGAAGACGATTGGTTGTTAACTCCACTCTTATTAAAGTTCATATTCTGAAAGGCTACACAGCTGCTAAATAAAAGCTGAAATAGATTTCTGTGCTAACTTCAAGGTCATGTTTCTGCAGCATTATGGAATATATTAAAACGCTCAATTTATGCCCTGTAACTCACCAAAAATATAAATGTAGCTTATATTAAATAAACCTTTGCCAGGATCTCTTCCTCTCTACCTTTTTCTCCTTTGCCCTCTATATTTAATAGAAAAACGTATTTCAATATGAGAGGCTTTTCTTTACTATATTTGCTCTTTCCTCAGTGGAAGCCATCGTTGCCCCAAGGGAAAAAAAAACATAGATTTTATCTTTCCAAGTGAATGATGAATCAAAGGTCTCAAGTCTCCTCTCGTCCACAAAATCCAGTGACCTCAGTCCAGCTATTTATTGTCCCTAGCCTAAGAGAGCAACGTTAACAGCCCTGATTTTCTTTTGCCTGTGCCTAAGCCTAAGTTCTTTGCCTATGAGTAGGCATGTGCCATATTGTGCGCAAGTAAGCTGGTTCTTCTTCCTTTACCTCCAGCTTAACGCAATATGGTGAGAGGAACTCTCACCATGCAGGGTCAGTAGTTTTGGATAGCAGAATTCCCAGTCCATGTATTCAAGGACCATCCGAAAAAACAGTGAGGTACTGGAGCATAAATGAGAACAGCAGGTGCATTTCTTTGTAATTACTGCCTGCTGCTGCAGGAAATAAAGGAAAATGCCACATAATTCATTAAGATATGCTAGAATCCTTTAGGGAATGCTTCCACCCACATGGCTTTTAAGCTGGAGTGGGATTATATCTGACCAGCTTGGAGCACAGCTTCAAAAGTATATTGAGTCGGATGTTTGCTGGGTCTGTGCTTCTTTCATGTGCTTCTTTCATCAAAATCCTTGTAACTGAGTCCTTCCCTGCACCCTTTCCATGGGAAGAAAGAACAGGGTTTGCCCTTTGAGGTAGGTTCAGACTGGAGTTACAGTCTTGGCCACCCCATCATTTGCTGAATGCAGAGAGTAGTGTAGTGACAGGGGATGAGGAAAAAGCAGAAGTGCTCAGTGCCTTCTTTGCCTCGGTTTTCAATACCAAGACCAGTTGTCCTCAGGACACCCAACCCCCAGAGCCAGATGTTAAGGACAGGGAGCTGAGTGAGGACCCCATAATCCAGGAGGAGATGGTTAGCAATTTGCTGTGCCAATTAGACTCCCATAACTCTATGGACCCCAGTGAGATGCACCCCAGAGTAAGGAGGGAACTGTCAAAAGAACTTGCCAAGCCTCTTGCAGTCATCCATCAGCAGCCCTGGTTAACTGGAGAAGTTCCAGCAGACTGGAAGCTAGCGAATGTAACGTTCATCTACAAGAAGGGTCAGAAGGATGACCTGGGGAACTACAGGCCTGTCAGCCTGACCTTGGTTCTGGGCAAGGTCATGGAACAGATCATCTTGAGTGCCATTACACAGCACATGCAGGAAAATCGGAGGATCAGGGCCAGCCAACATCATGGATCTATGAAAGGAAGATCATGCCTGACCAATCTGGTTTCCCTTTATGACAAGGTGACCTGCTTGGTAGATGAGGGAAAGGCTGTGGATGTTGTCTACCTAGACTTCAGTAAGCCCTTTGACATGGTCTCCCACAGCATCGTCTTAAATAAATTGACTGCTTGCGGCTTAGACAGGTGGACTCTTCGATGGGTAAAAAACTGGTTGGATGGCCAAGCCCAGAGAGTTGTGGTCAACGGAGCCAAATCCAGTTGGCGGCCAATTACTAGCGGTGTTCCTCAGGGCTCGGTTTTGGGGCTGGTGCTGTT
>NW_009596245.1:52018-84903 GCF_000690535.1 Cariama cristata | reverse complement strand
CCAGGACAGCATTGCACCATGGGTCCTGCTTCCCACCTTGGGCCATTTATAGTATTATGATAACATTGTGCACTGTGGCACAAAAATCAGACAACAGATTGAAGAGAATTTAACATTTGTAAAGGGTTTTCCTCAGGCTTTCCAAGTCTTGAGGAAAAGACAAAGAGCACTGGTTCTTGTATCTGCAGAGTCTGAGCACTTTTGCTCTTAACTTCCAGTACTTCAGGTTCCCTGATGGAGGGCTTACCAAGGTTGTTCTTGTTCAATCAAAAAGGCTGCGCATGTGCAGTTTAATTGTGGGGAGCATTGTAAATTCATGAGTCACATAATTGTTAGATTCTCTTGCTCTGTGTTTGCTATGGAACTTGTTACAAAAAACTGTTTGGTGTTGGACGTAAGCATGAGCATGACCTTGTATGAGAACTACATCATGCTAAACCACACTAGTCCTTTTACAAATGGAGCTCCAGAACCGTTATAAATGGATAATCCTTTCATGTTGAGTTTACCTCCTGCTGAATATCTTATACTGATGTTGTAGTTAATTCTTAGATAAACTAGCCAATTTTTCAGGAGTTCTTTATGTTTGGAATATCATAATTACTAAAGAAAGCATAATTTTTAGAGCTCTCCCTCTTTTCACACTTTTTTTACGTTTACTAATGTGTCTGTTAGCGTACTGACATCATTAGCATAGGTAGTGTAAAGTTAGCTAATAGGTTCAGTGAGCAATGCACCTGTCCTTGGACAGAAGTAATTTGGCTTGAAACAGCAGCCAGATTTTACGACTAAGGTTCCTGGGTGTCAAATGATATCACTTCTTGGACATACCTGTCTAAAGACTGGCATATTTTTGAAGCAAGTCTACAAGATAAGAGATTACAGAAAGGTTTTTATTCTTTTTATTTATCAAGACTTGGATAGAAACCATCATACCATGTTTTAGCCTAGTACTCTGGACTAATACTAGAGTACTAGTCATTCTTGAAGATTTTTCTTATGTGTCTGTTAATGCAGTAAACATAAAAGCCAGCATTATGGTAAAAAGCATGCTGTTATTCAAATGCTGATATCCAATGTAACTGAACATGAAATTTTATCTAAGATAAGGATCTTGATTTATTCAGCTAAAGAAGGTTTGTGTGTCTAGACTCATGTTTTCCTGCTCTAGAAAACTTGGACTAAATGTTTCAGTAGAACTAGGAGATATCATTCCAGTTAATCATGTAAGTATTTTCTTCTTTGAGAATCATGAGGCTGAGTGAAATAAAATAATGATAGGAATGGATTTTCTGAAATAATATTGTATTTTTTCAATCATATTACAGCCAACCCCATCTGTAACTAATATTACTCATATGATTCTCTTAATCCTCCCCCCCCAAAACAAACAAGTCTTCTTCATTTACAATTTTATTTTCTAATAGACTGATGCTCTTCATCTGGAGCCAAAGAAATTGGGCAAGAGCTTCTTTTCCTGAGGCCATTAAACTGCCTTTGAATAGTGTCTGCCAAGGCCATTAATGAGTTTTCACGATACAGTGACTCATCTTAAAAAAAAAAAAAAAAAAACCAAAAACAGTAAAAAGGCTAAAATAGGCCAAGGTAAAACAAATCTAGCAGGCAAACACCCTGCAGTGCATGAGAGATGTGGAAAGCCTCCTGTCACAGAAAAACATCACAGAACTCTTGACCGAAGTCATTTAATAAAGTTGTAGCAATGAAAAACAGAACAAATTAAAAAAATCGACTTGACATACTGCTTCAAGCTATAGTTGACTCTTCAATATTGTAGAGCGTATGCTTTTCTGTACCTACTATATTTATTAAGATAAAAATACTCATGAGGGTAGGAAAAAATTACTTGCTTTTAGGTTGATGCTTAATTACTTTGATCAATATTTATTCAACTTGAGCTCAAAACACCTGTAATTATTACCATTACCTTGAACAGGCTATGTCTACAGAATATCTTGTACCTATGGCATGACAGGAACCAGCTCCTCGTAGGGTCCATGTGAGATCCAGTCTTTTGTTCCATGTAGTCAATACAGCCCTGGAGAAACGTTGCAGTGTGACAGTTTAGGAAGTGTTTCCATGATACATACTGTGCAGTGGCAATACTGAGACCGGGCTGGGGAACTAATCCACGGTTAGCAGAATGCTGCAAATTTTTTCCGGTTTTCTAGCCAGTTAAGTCCCACAGAAGTGAGCTCTCACACCCACCGCTGAGTTCTGCTTCCCCAGCCACACAAAATGGTACCATGTGTGTCAATACAAATGGCACGAATCCAAAACTGGTGGAGAATTTTTATTATGAAAGCCTGGCATTATTTAAAATGAACTTTTAAAAGTTTTCTTAATGGTACTGATTGTAGTAGGATCTTGAATTAGGTGTTGAAATTATGTTTCTTGTTCAGATAGCACAGGAGCAGTGCCTTAACCATAAATAGTCCTATTGTATCTCAAGTAACTTGATGAACTGGGATTTATATGCCTAGTTTGTAGTATCTTCCTGTAGGAATTTGGGAGAAATCCCCTGAATGTTTACTCCTCTTTCCGTGAAATATGGGCCAGTACTGCACATATTTTTCCCTTTTCTACATATGAGAATTCTCAGTAAGGCAAATCTTGAAGACCTCACTTGAGACCATTCAGACTGCTCGTAAGAGACACTTTTTAAACATGCTGATATGGCATACTTTTTACCTTGGTCCTGCAGCAAGTTCAGCAGTGGAGAATCCTATCAATATAATGACCTCGGAAGCCCCTACACCAAGAGGACTACCATCTATGTCTTCTGTGAGTTATAAAACAAAATCCTGACATGCAGTTGATTCCTTTTTTCTTTTGCTACACTAAATTATTTGGTAAAAGCCTTTGCAAATCAGTCACATCTATGATAAACTATTTGTTGTCACTGTACATTCAAATGGAATTACTCTCATGCTCTTACATTTCAAGAGAAGTCTCAATAAATGGCAGTAGTTGTTTTTATTTTCCCTTGTTGTCCTTTTTATTTAGGCAGTGAAACCCTACCCAGAATTTAAATTTCTTCAAAGGCCTTTGAAGGCAGTGTTCCTGCCCTAGCTAACAGATAATACCAGACACACAAATGAAGATGGCAGTGTTCCCTCTTTCATCCAGGAGCCTCCCAGTCTGTTCCAGTCAAAAGCAGGAACTGGTAAGAGAGTCTGTGTTTTTTGGTGTAATGCTATTAGCTGGAAAAGAATGGTTAATTAAGTGACTGTACATCTCTCAGTCCAATTATTTGTCACATGAATGAAGGAAAGACTGACTTGGTCATTCTATCAATACTTTGTGGATGAACACTAAGCAATGTAATTATTGAATGAACCTTGTTTTCAGCATAGAATTCACCTTGAAGAAACCTTAGTCTTTCCACAAAACAAACTACAAGATTCTCCTTTTGCACCATCTTAATAGTTCACTAAGCATCATGCTGAAGACAAAGGCTAAGAATATAGCTTTGTGGTTGAGGTTTTGTTTGTTGAAATGGGATAGTCCCTCAGGCCTCTAACTTTGACGTTATAACCTTGGTAAGGAAGTAGCATCCTGAGGGAAAAAGAAAAGGAACTTATGCTGAACTTCATCTGTAGCTATGTAAAGTACAAATGCTTATTAAATATGAGTTCTCTTGGTTTCCCTGCAAAAGTTCAGTGATTCTCTTGTGCTTGGGAAGGCTTCAAAATATGACCTCAATGCAGCTTATGCTAGGAGGCCATGGACAGCCATGACCAACTTCTGCAATTTTTCATCCAGGCTCTGCAGCCCGTAAAGGAAACAGGCTTCATGCCCTGACAGGGCATCACTGAATGCATTTCTGGTTTCTCATCAGAAGATTTCAGAGCCTTATGACAGACACTGAAACAAACTTTGAAGTTACAACAAGAAATGGAGGAGAATCTCTTTGATGAAGAAGTCCTTAG
This sequence comes from Cariama cristata, assembly GCF_000690535.1. Taxonomy (NCBI): domain Eukaryota; kingdom Metazoa; phylum Chordata; class Aves; order Cariamiformes; family Cariamidae; genus Cariama; species Cariama cristata. Next base: position 80,953 of record NW_009596245.1, on the reverse strand, counting down.
TCCCTCAAGGTGTCCACTACTTGAAGATTGAAGAACCAGGCCGGAGTTTAGGCAAAGTGAGAATGATGGAGAAAACTCTTGGGAATGCTCCCTTCCCCCTGGCTTCTGAACAACAGAATCTCAGCTACCTTTATTGATGGTTTTCTCACTCCTGTATGCAACTGTGAAGCACCTTTAAAACTATAATGTCTATTTTTTTCCTACAGACTTTATAAAGAAAACTCTAGTTACCTTCACCAACCACTTCAGCACTAGTGAGGTTTCAGATATACTTCCAGAATAGCTCAAGTTTGCCTGAAATAATTGCAAATAGACTTAGCCTTTATACTTTAGAATGTAGGGGATGATTTTTTCCTATATGTTTATTGCAGGATAAATACTGATTACAAGGAGCTCATAATGGACCGGCAGGTAGGATGTGTGGAGTCCACAGAAATCATACTCTAAGGTACTGATATTTCCTAGTCTGTAAGGACTGTTCCAGTGACAGTGACTACAACTGGGGCATTCTACCCTAAAACATGGTTCTAGACAGAAAAGACTTTGTACATTCTAGAAGTTCTGAAGAAACTGTTGATCCTGACTCAAATACGGGGATGACTTCTGGATGACCCTTTCAGCTACAATTATTCTATGATTCTGATTCTAATTTTTACAAGAAGGAAGACAGTAATATTCCATGTAGCTTAAGCAGAAAAGGATTTCTCAGATGTTTCCTGTACACGTTTTAAAAAAGCATGTTATAAAAATATTTTTAACTGAAATTCTATCAGTGAGTTTTAAAAATATATTTCTGTTTTTAAAAAAAAAGTCCAGATACAGAAAAGAAAACAATTGTTGTAAACTGTTTCATCGACTTTTATGTCTATCACTTGACTGTGACAGCAAATTAGTTTTGTTTTCCGAGGCTCATTAGAAGTTCAGATTACATACTTGGTAAATGAAACAATTTATATATTGCCTATATAAGCTCCTTTCCAAATTGAACTAAGAACTGAAAACTTTGTTTTTAGAGAGCAGCTGTCCTTATTCCCCAGCACATGTGGTGTATCAGTCCTTGAGAAACTCCTCAGCCACCATAGCACAAAGTCTTGATCTGTCTTTACTTCTGATCTTAGCTTATTATTAAGGGGCATTTAAATGTTCCACCTTTCAGTCTCAGGGAAAGGTAATTCTTGTTCTCATTTCAGTGATATTTAATGCAACTCACAGGATAATTTTTTATTAGCTGTTGAAGTCATAAAGCACCTGCGTAAAATAAATTATAGCCCATGTGATTTCAAAGGTCTGTAAAATTTTAGTAACTCTTGTTTAGGATATTTCAGGAGAAGGTGAATCAAAGGCATATGACTGTTCTGTGGTGCAGGCGACATTGCTCATCTCAACATTGCCACAAGCGACCTGTCCCTGAGCACACACAGCGTGTGACACCAGCGTGGTGGGTGACAGGAGTCGCTCAACAACTGGGCACAGGCGGCACTTCAGGTCAAGCCCACAAACCTGTGGGGGACATAGGTTGGAGGCTTTCCACCTCTACGGTGGAAGGTACATGTGAGACAAGTTTTAGTGGCCAGTGTGACTGCATTTGAGATAAGGAGCTCCTAAGTACAGCAAAGAGTGATTTGATACTGAGCCATGTTAGAAACAAAGATGAGAAACACGTAGGTCCTTCTAATGAGAAAATTAAGGCACTGTCTTGAGGGTTAACTGATGCTTTAACTATTTTACGTGTGAAGATTGATAATGTAACCTGCCATGAGAGGTATTTTCCTCAAGAGTCCTTCACCATAACCTGACCTGAAAGCCCTGTAACTTCTGGTGCACCCTGGTGTCTGAGAGCAAACCGCTTGCTCCATCGGTCTTCTGGTGTGATAGAGAAACTTCAAACCTTACTCTTGGCAAACTTCCTTTTAAAATGAAATATATCTTTATGCATTTGATATTTATGTGTTATACGCTATATAAAAGTACATATTTCATTTCAATATTTGCCTAAATCTATCTTTAGAATTCTCCCCTGCCAAAGGAGAAGGCAACGTAACAAAAATAGAAGGGAGTTAGCAATGTTTTTGTTAGCATTTCTTCACTCCAAGGAAGTGATGCATAAGTAAACTCTTCTATGGTGCTTTAAATAATATCTCTCTCTTTCTCAGTAAGATATTGACAATTGACATGTCTTAACAATTTTGATACAAACCTATGTTGTTCCACTGTCCCATCTTTAATTAATAGACTATTGACTTTCCAGGGCACAAGCAGAGTGACATTTTCTTTGTCTTGACTTAGACTTTTACTACACTATAGAAACTTAATCTAACAGGGTTTGGTACATCATCTGAGAAGAGGATTTCAAAGCAATCTTTTTCCTGCCAAATCTGATCAGATATTTACAGGTTGTCACTGACAATTATGGTAGTAAGAATTTTATGACAAGGCTGATGATAAAGAGATTCTTGTACCAACTCATATGAAAATTCTCCATGGTCACTTCATCATCTGACTCAAGGCCACGTAATTGGAGAGATCTGCCTCAAAGTCTTGTTTTAGGATGACCAATGAAAAGAAACTTACAAATGCAGCTCAACAATCTGGAAAGATTTGCAAGTAGGCCAAAAAGGAAACATTTTCTTCAAGATTATTAAAAATAAATGAATGTTGCATATGGTCATTAAGATTTATTTAAAATTAGCACAGAATTTAACAAGACACACAGGAAAAGTATTAAGTAAATAATCTCATTTTTAGCATTTTAGCATTTAACAGCATTAAAAATTATTCCCTCTGACTTTTCCCAGGTATGTAATATCAGAAAACTAAAGCCCCTCAGGAAAAACTTCACATTTTCATTTATTCTGTAAATATACAGTTGTTTTTCTTTTCCTTTGTGGCCAGAAGACTATATCATTCAGTAGTTTACTTTAGGACACCGACTTGTCTGGAAGCTTAAAACTTTGAAACTGTGTTGTGAAGATAAAATTTTCAAAGCAGAAAAATGACAGTTCCAACCTGCATGAAGATACAGAGCCTAGACCATAGGGCTTGTCTCCTGATAGATATCTTACAGAGAAATTTTCTGAGTATTCCACATTACAAATTTGTGCTTCCTAGCTCACAGTGTCACTAATGGATTGCACATTAAGACAAATTATTGCCTTTCATATAAAGAAATTAAATAGCTGTCAGAGATGGTATTCAACTGTGTTTTAACCAAGATGTCTCTGTAAGACCAAACAACATTTTCTTTTCTTATACTACTTTTTTCTCTAATGTTAAGTAAGTCAGCCTGAGAATGGCATACATGTTTTTTTCCAAAACTGGAAAGCATTTCTTTCTGGTTTTTCATCTCTCTTGTGGTTTGGTTTGGTTTGCGTTTTTTTTGAGCGATGCTTACACTGCTTTCCTTATTTAACAGGAAATATCACAACCTTTTTGCAAAGGAACATGCAAAAGAATACAATAATGGAGATACAGGTTGTTTACAGTTTGCCAAGCAAGACATGGTGTAGGAGTAGCAGCTGTTGTCCTGACACCCAGCAGTCAAGCAGGACTCTGAAGATCAAAGTCTCTGTCTTTCCAGCTGAACAAAGACCCCTAAATTCAATGGCTTATTTTTACATACAGTTAATTTCAACTGCAAGAAGATTTGACAATCTAATATTATCTGCATATTTTGTAGCTTTCTTGTGAACTTCATGTCCTCAGGTCTGTTTCTAGAAAATTCGCATAGTTGGGGTTTGTTCTGTTTTTCTTTTCTCGAAGGTTTGGTAGATGAGTGCTTGTGTTGTTAAACTGTAAGCATTGGTAGAAGCACACAATTAGTGGAATCCCTCCCATTCACACAGGCACAAGTTCTGTCTGACTGACTGAAAAACAGAATTGTGCCTCAAAATTATGGAAGAAAATACAGTAAGGATAATACCATTACACAAATTACTTCAGAAGCTTTCGGTAAGCATTGTGACTTAAGTCCTGTGTAGATATCGGGAAAAGTAAAGTTTTCTAATATCAACATTTAAAAGATAGAAAATATTTTAAGATTGAGAAGAACAAAAAGAAATATATATTTTTCCCCTTGATTGTGGAGGTTCTACTACACAGAAAATTCTCACACCAGCAGAAATTTTTCCAGTCTTCAACAGGAGATTAAAACAATCGGATAAAAAATACCCTAGACTCTTCAAAGAAAGAAAGAAATAGAAGAATCCTTCATCCTGAAGCCAATTGTCTGCAATGAAAATTAAGTTTTTAAACATTAACAGAATTTTTTTTTGATGTTTAGCATACATGGTAGCTGTCTTTTCTGACTACATTTAATTCAGGTCATCTGGAGCACCATCTTGGATCACAGTCACACCTTCAATCCACTCTGTGTGTAAATGTGGTGCACCATGAAGTACTTTGCTGCTCCAGAATTTCCTTACTTTAGAAAAATCCCATCTCCCCATTAAAGTTAACTTCTCTGCCTTTTGTGTACAAAAGTACAAAAGAAAGACAGATGAGAGTGGGGTAACCAATAAGGGATAGGGAGTATCCAATAAGAGACATGGGGTGTCAAATAAGGGATAAAAGAATCTAGTTCAAAAAGGACTACAATTTCTTCAAATTCATGTTAGACTTATATTAGTAGATGTTGCACTGCAGGTAAGAGCTGCTCAGCCTGTGCAGGGTATGCAGAGCTGGTCCATTACTTTGCTTCAGTTCAGAGAACGTGCCAACTTTTACAGCTCTTCTCCTTTCTGTTTCAGTGCATTTCTAAAATTGCCTTATGTTTGTTTCTATTCTTGCTCTTCTCCTATTTGCTCACAGCAGGTTTTTCAGCCTATCAGCCTTTGAATATTTGTTTTTAACCTTGACAATGAGGTACAGACTTCAACCTCTGATGTTCAAAGCTCCTGCAGTCTCTCCTGCTGTCAGTGTGGGCTTGCACCTTAGAGGTTGCATGTACATACCTGTCAACTTTTGGCACGTAAAAAGACATAGCTCCATGTTTCTGAGTGGTCATCAAGATGTTTGTGCACAATGTATGAAACCAACAAAGATGCTATGGAACCACTTTGCACTTGCGAGTTCAACATACATGGGATCTATCAGGTCTGAATCACTTCTCTAATGTCCATGATCTCTTTGGCTAGATTGGACTTGCTACCCAAGTACATCCAGCCCAGCTTGTCACACAAGCATGTCCACCACTTCAGCTTGCACATGGTGGAGAGTAATTCTGTGCATGCACAACTGCATTCCCAGACTTCTCTAACTCCTAATGGGACTATTGGGACTACTGCCATTATGTTCACTAAGCTGCCCTGACTCTACAAGTCCCATACAGATGGTCAAAGAAACCTTACAGTGGTAAATGATACCTTTGAAAATGTGCAGGTAGGGAGATTGCCTTGGAAACATATTCCTGGCAACCTTCCCATCTGGATGGTAAGCATTTTCAGCTATGGATTTACTATACCTTTTGATCTACAGCCAATTTTCTTCAGCTCTTTATTCATCTCCTGTAGCGTACACTGCTGCATATATATTTTTACAAAGCCATGTCCTGACTAGAGTTACTGCCATTAAACAGTAGAACTCCTTCCAAATCACAGATGAAACTACAAACAGCCTTGAGGAACAGTCAATTGTATCTCAAGGGAAATTAAAAAATCCCCCCGCCTTTTACTACCTACATTTAACCTATTTTGTATGGGGTTTTTATGCCATTAAGCACAGGGGAAATAGTGCTGTCAATATTTCAGACCCTCAGGCTTCCATCAGAAATGGGCTGCTTCGAAAGGTGTATTCAACAGTAAGTATTTAATCTGTACTCAGACTATTATATCAGTATCACGAACTTGGGTCCCAGTGGAAGTCTGACACTTTTCTCCTGAAGAGGGAACCCCTTCTCAGTTAGTTAGCCGCTTTTCTGTATCGTGTTGCAATAGACCAAACAAAATAAGCAAAAATGCTGTTAATTAATTTTAAGTTTCCTGAAACAGGTTACATAATACAAGACTGCTGGTGCACAACAGTTGTAAAATATATACATTTAGTAATCATTGAAAAGAAATTCCAATTATTTTGCTCAGCAAGCAGAAAGTCTTATATTTCAGAAGTGTTTTTCACCTGTGGAAAGCCTACTTTATGAAGTGGGAGAAAAAAGTTTCTGAACATTACCTGACATTTGTGAATCCCATGTTTGCAAAACACACTGTGCTGAAACCCTATGTACCAGGCAAATTGACCCAAAAGGCATACCCACCATAGCTGTTGCCAGTGGAAAACAACTGGCAGTTTGAAATTCATCCTGTTCTATTCTGACACCTCTGAAAACACTCTCTTCAAAAGTCTTCATGCTGGGAGGTGTGCAGAGGAGTTTCCATGACTGATTAACTGGCTGCAAAGCATTATCTGTTTGTTTATGAACTCAGAAAGTGAGGAGGACACAGAAAAAATGTCCAGATCCAATGCCTTGCGCTTGCTATTGCTGCCCTCTTAGTGAGGGAAGGAGAGGTGTATATGCAGCTTATAAAAGGTGCATGCTGACTTCACTTTTGTAGTAATCCCTAAAACATGGGCCTGTTTCCTGCTAGCAATGATAATTTAGTGCCAATTTTGGTAATTAGATCATTTTTACATGCCTTAATAACAGCATTCAGTAGTGTACATTAAGCTCCCGCATGGACAACGTCATTAATGCTTTGACTTTTTCCTCTTGAAGAAGTAGTAGGCTGGGTAGTAAAATTAGGAATTAGTCATGTTGCCAGGAAGTAACAGTTTTATATATGCAGCATAATGTGTTCTGAATATGGACTGCAGGATTTAATTTCAAGGGTTGCAAAAACAAAAGTTCTGAATAAAGGGTAGAAAGAATTTCCAAGAAAAACAATAACATTTCATACTTTGTTTTTAATTTCTAAATGATTGACAAAGAAATGCTACCTATCTACCAAACTAGATACAATGTTTTCTTGACATTAAAAACTAGTTTTACATAAAATTGCATCACATTCCATACCACTAGTCTTTCTTACAACGATGTACTTTTGGTCTGTCTCCGTCAGCAAAGTTTCATGTGTAAACATGTAAGAAAAGGATAAGTCCCTGTCATTTAGACAAATAGCAATCAGTTGCATAAAAAACTGTCACCTGAATGATATTTTAGCTATATTACATTATGTATCTCCAATAAGTAGGCCTAAATATAAAATTTACATTTGAACTCTGGATTCAGGACCTACACATCATCTTCCTTTTAATTGACAGAACCCAAATACAGAGTTCTAACTCTTAAGCATATAGGTTTGGAGACTGAACTCACTGCAGTGTTTGGCTCATAAATATTTTAAAATAGGTTCAGCCTGCAAACTGGGACCTTGATCAGGGTTACTTATTTTTGACTACTTTCAAAGTGTTTATGCCATTTGCATGTGTGGCTGTAAAATGGAGTGGCTTGGGTTGAGCAGAAAGATCAGACAGCCTGGTAATTTCTCCTGTGTTGGAGAAAACTATCTAAAAACACCACATAGCAAAGGAAGAACAGGCTTGTTTTGAACATTGGTCTCATACTGAATCTTCATCCAGCAGAGGGTTCTAGCACTAAGCAACTAGAAGAAAGCCTCCTCATGAAATCCTTATTGATTATAAAATAAAGAGTTGCAGACACTACCCAAATTCATCTGAATCTCCTAAACTCCCGTTAATGACGTTTTTCAGACCGTCCTTCTTCTGGGTCCATAGCTCACAGTATTTTTTGGCCAATTTATCCTTTTGCTGCTCCTATTGAATTCTCTCTGAAACATTAAGCAGGTGCAAAATATCCCTATGTCTGTTCTTAAAGGTGTGATAATTTTTCAGCATTCAGCCCTAGTTGTATCTGTATCTCCATAGTCTATATTATGAACTACAGATTTCAGTTTAAGGAATCATATCTTTGTTTTAATGCATAATTGATGTTTAAGGCCACTGTAACCTTCAAGGTTTTGTGGCAGCTAGTTAAAAAACGGTTTAATATGAACAGGAAGCAAGCTGGCTTCCCTTTCTTTGGTTTATATCACTCGTATGGATATCAAACAGACAGGAATGTAAAAGACAGCCTCTAATTTGTCTCTGTGTGCTAAACATAAAAAGAAGAAGAAAGCTATTGCAATTCAGAGCAATTCTGTCAAAAGATTGCTATATACAGGTACTTATTCTGCTTCACTTCTCATTTGCATATGAAATCGTGCTTGACAGAACTCTGAGTGCAGAGTAAATTAGAGAAGTTAACCACTCTTTATCCATTATTTATGTGTTGCATAGTCTAAAATTACCAAGTTTTCTTCACATACAGTGTGCTAAGATACAAAATTAGCACAAAAACTAGATCCAGAACATATTTTTTGTATTTGCTTGAAATAAAAGCATAAAAGCATTATCAATGGTTTTCTTATTAATTAACCACTGGCATTTTAAAGTGTCAAGATGTATGCTGCAACGGAGAGCTTTTGAACCTACCCTGAATAGAAAAGACAAATGATTATCTAAAAGTTAATGAACTGAGTTCTGTAATGGACTGGGTAGAGCTAATTGATATGAAGCAATAAGAAAACCTGGCAAGAGCTGAAAGGGAAAAATCTAATGTGAAGTGACCCAGGAGAACTGATGACAGACAATAAGTGAGACAGTAAGTAAGCAGCGGGGTCTGCACTAGAGTGCCTGTTGAATAAAGTTCTACTGAAGGATGGTTGTATGACTTCCACACTATAAAGGAGGATTCCTGGATAGTATAAGGCATCATCTTATCACAGTCCATAGAAAAATCAAAGAAGAAAGAGTGAAATACATATATTTCCATTTCAGACACCATTTTTCTAATCAGGCATTTAATACGTCAACTTTGAAAAGAAGGCCCAGCAGACTACGTTTTGGGCTTAATTTCAACAGTATACCCTCTAACACTTTATTTGGCTGGAATAGGTAGAACTTTCACATGGTCAGAACTGCCATCATCTAGATAGACATAGATATAATTGTGTCTATACTTTTCTTGAAGACACTCTGTTAGCTTCTCGGATGCATTTCCACATAGTAAATCCTTCACTTGAAGAGATTTTTAAAGAAAATCCTACTCCCTCCTACCCAGAGCCATTTATTAATGATGTCCTCTCACTCATTATTCATAAAATCATAGAATCACAAAATCGTAGAATCAGAGAATGAGTCGTAGAATCAGAGAATCACAGAATGGTTTGTGTTTGAAGGGATCTTTAAAGGTCATTTAGTCCAAGCCCCATGCAATGAGCAGCGACATCTTCAACTCAGTCGGGTTGCTCAGAGCCCCGTCCAACCTGACCTTGAATATTTCCAGGGATGGGGCATCTACCACCTCTCTGGGCAACCTCTGCCAGTGTTTCACCAGCCTCATTGCAAAAAATTGCTTCCTTATATCTAGTCTGATTCTACCCTCGTTTAGTTTAAAACCATTACCCCTTGTTCTATTGCAACAGGCTCGCAAAAGTCTGTCCCCAGCTTTCTTATAAGCCATCTTTAAGTATTGAAAGGCTGCTCTGGAGTCTTCTCTTCTCCAGGCTGAACAACCCCAACTCTGTCAGCCTGTCCTCACAGCAGAGGGGCTCCAGCCCTCAGATCATCTTCGTGGCCTCCTCTGGACTCGCTCCAACAGGTCCATGCCCTTCTTGTGCTGAGGACCCCAGAGCTGAAGGCAGTACTGCAGGGGGGGTCTCACCAGAGTGGAGCAGAGGGACAGAATCCCCTGCCTCGACCTGCTGGTCACTCTGCTTTGGATGCAGCCCAAGATCCTCAGCTGTGCCAGTGCAACTCCTTGCATGACCATACAGTAAAATGGAGTAGTGAAACGGTCCAATTTAAAATAAAGCTTCTCCACAAAAGCTGGATCTTAAGTTTCACATTGATCATTAAACAGAACTGTCAGATGAACAACTGGTCTAGCAGAGTAAGAAGGAGAGTAACTTCCAGTGACAAGCAGAAAAAGGGGATCTGGAGAAGGATGAGATGGGAATTCCTGGTATGGTGCCCTTAAGGAGGTTGATGGAAAGAGGGTCCAGCAGCTGAATGGTGAGTGCTCTCCCAGAAAGTGAGATGAGTTATTTAGCCTGAAAAGATTTAAACTACAGTTCTTACTTCCTATATTAGCATCCTAATTACCTGCATATAAACTATTCTGGCAGACTGGGGTATATAAATCACTGCTTAGCCTGCTGAAGACATCCTCCAGTTCAGAAGCTTGCAGGGCCATTGAGCAAGCAAGAGGAGTCAAATCTCAGTAGCTCAGTGATTCAAGCACCTGTCTGGAAGAAGGGCACCCACTTTTCAAGGGTTTCAAATATATTTCACACTAAGCTTTATTGGATGAAACTAATTACTGGCCTTAATGAGCTAAAAGGGGCTGGATCTGTGAATTTCAATATGACATATTTGTCTTGTTGCAGTCTAAAGATAAGTATTTAGACATCCAGTAATGCTAGGATTTAAAACTCACCCTTATGTTCAGCATTTCCTCTTGGACAAGTTTAGTAGCTCCCAATCTGACACACTGACTGCTGTGATCCTGCATGAAATCCCATGTGTTTCCCCAGTTTAGGAAGAGAATTGGTATTTACCACAGACTGCAGATTCCAGTCTCAGAGTATATGCTTCAAAGTTAGGTGTTGTAATACTGAAAAACACAGTGCATAGATCACTTTGTGAAAGTACTCCTAAATGCTCAGGGCTTTTCGTAGTAGCAAAAATGAAAGACTGGATAATCAGATTTATTCTTTATTGCTTCTAATATGCTGCCCAAATTCTGACTTCAGATATGAATAACTGATCCCAATGTAGTTTAAAAAAAAAATTGTATATATTCTGTTTTAAGTGTAATGTTGAAAAAGCATCTTTTGCTGAGGTGAGGATAAATATTTAATTTTCTGGGGCTGGAAAAGTCCCCTATGTCTGAGTCATGTTTCTGGTACAAACCCACCACAATCTGGGAAATCTGCAAGAGTGCAAACAGAGTGGAATTTTCCATAAACTGGTGCTACCATAATGTGCACTGTGTAAAGTTCAGTTTACAAACATTTAGAAAAAAATATCAGAAGTCTGTAACTGCATGAGATCTTTGAAATGTTTCTGAAGAAGCTTTTGGCAAAGTAGAAAAGCAGATATTCAGTCATGGGTTATCTCCTGCAATATCTCTTGGTTAAATAACATCATACTGATTTCTAGCAATAAAGTCCTTATGTGAGGAATGGTTTACCAGTTTCTCTCAAAAAAACTATTTGATAATGTAAGATTATCCTGTACATTGAATATTACTAATTTTTATTATTAATTCTATTTCAGGAGATTTAATTCATGGAAGGTGATAGAAGTTGAAATAAGTTTTGTGAAATTGTTTACAGAGCCACACATGGAAGACTTATGGAAAACAGTATGGTGATAAACTCACTAAGGTGCTGTAGAAAAGCTATACAGTTTTCTCTGATCACAAGATAAAATTAACTTTACAAAGTAAGGGCCTGAAAATGGAAGATATTTCGGTGCTGTAACATGTAAATAGGTGCATAGTGGGATTTTCCAAACATTAAATACAGAAAACACCTAAGGAGTTTAGCTGACTCACACTGATTTCAGAGAGGGTAGAACTTTATTATCGTCAGCAACATAGGAAGAACATTGAACAAGTAATGCAAATTTCACAAGATGAGCATATACACATATACGGTGTGCGTCACAGCATGTATAGGTATCACAGTGATGACAAACAACACGGTACTAATATTTTTTTTCCTTGATTGTTTAGGTCTCTGACATCCAGGTATGTATTTTCAGAACAGTGATAGACCCAAATGGGTCATTTATCCTGGGCATGCTTGTACATACGCAAGCTTTAGCACTAGGTAAAGGGGCTGCAAAGAGCCTACTCCTTCCCCAACCTGCTCTTCCAAGGCAGTGAGACCTGTCCCACCATCAATGAGTTGCCTGTGGGTGTTTGAGCTCCAGAAGGAAACAAAGCTTCATATTCCTGATGAATAATTTCCAGCAGGCAACTGGTCCTGCATGCTGAGAACTGAGCATGAAACTGGGGCTTTGTGAGCAGCAGTCTAGTTCACAAAACAAAAATGACAGGTTCAGACTTGGGCCTAGAGCAGTAACCCACGCATCTAATGTAGTCTCAAGTCTTGAGTCATCCAGCACAAGGGCATATGTCAACATGGAGAGTCAGGAGTTTAAACTTGAGCATAAGTTTGGTAGGCTAACTCAACCCACTGGTGAAGGTGGAGAGCACTGTAGACCTTTCAGTATACAATTCTAACAGCTTTAATTGCAAAAATGATACTGCCTTTAATTTACAGTTGAGCAGGGCATGGTACTAGTCTGATATCAGATAGAACAATAACTAAGTTAGTAGCACTTTAAAACCAGACCCCAAATGAAGATGAACTGGCCCAAACTTAGAAAGTGTTTGAGATGCCACCTTAATTGTGTTGGGTTCCTTATTTTGACTTTCAAAGCGATTCATAATCAAAACAGATACATGATCTCAGTCTACTCAGAGCATCTGTTACTCTAGGATATAACTATTCTCTGCTACCTTCGAATTAGAATCAATAAGAGCTTAAAGTCACGCATATGTATGAGCAGTATGCTGAAAGTCATAAGAAGAATTCCATCTTTTAACAAGAAGCCCTGCACATTTTAAAATATAACTTAAAATATAACTTGAAGTAGTGAATTACTTCTCAATGTTCAGTGATACACAGAAGAGCAGCCAAAAATAGAATAAATGTATTTGTGATTTGCATAAGAATCATGCTAGGAAAGAATGTGCTATGGTCAGAAAGATAAAAACAACAAGCCAATGAGAGCAGTGGGAAATAATATAGTTCTTGTGTAAAGTATTTCTGGTTTGAGGCACTGGGTATTTTAAAGAAGAGTTAAATGTGATTCTGAGCAATTTTAAATCTGTAGAGTTCAAAACCTGGTGAAATACTGCTCTTTAAAATCTGACTGTAACGAGCAACACAAAGACTTTGCCAAAGTAGGTATTGACAAAGAGCACCCACGGGATTACTTAAAAAATGGGAACAGAAGCAAATCAGTCATTCCAAACAATCTACATCTTAAGGGAAATAGAAAATAAACTCACACAAACCCCTGGCAGTGTACTTCTTATAAATCATGAGAATTGAAGAGATAAGGGAATATGGCAGAAAGAAATATGTGTTATTAACTCTGTCTCCAAGATTTTAGGCAAAAATTTCAGTCTGTTGTTCTTCTAGCTTAATCCCTGGTTCTTTCATTAATGGCTGCAACGTTCTTAGCTGCAGTCTTATATCTCATATTATAAGCATCAGCTATCCACAAACAGCCAGTCACTCCCATTGTGAAATATTTTATAATATGGATAAATTTGATTGTTCAATCTATTATTTATTTTTTCAGACCATTTTAATGTTGTTTTTTGCTATTGTGTTATAAACACTTTGTCTTGTTTCTTTGACAACTTTAACAGCTTACCATGTAAACAGCCACCATGCAGACAGCATGTAATGCTGATTACTATGTGTATCTGATGCAGTAACATATGATAACTCGTCGTACAGGGAAACTCAAAGCAGTAGGTACCCAGGGCTTGATCCCGAAAGATGCAGAGTAGTCTGGCTCCCACCCAGTAAAGCACTTAAGCACATATTTACAGTTTGAGTAATTGAATTTTTGTCAAGAGACATATTGAAATAAAGCATATGATTAAAGTCTTTGCTGAAGCAGCTCCAGAGTGCTCAGGGCCACCTATTTCTGATAAAGTCATATGCTTGCTGGCAAAGTTGTTTGCAGGATTGGGCCTGCTTCTAATACCATTTTTGACTTTAACTTTATCCTATCATAAGTGAAAAGCTTGTCCAGAGTGGCTTTGGACCTTGATATCTCTGGTTGACCTAGCATCAATATTCTCTTTCTTTATCCTCAAGATGTTGATATTTATGTGATGCCACATATAGCTATGTCTTCTATCATTATCCCATCTCTTTTTCCATACTGCCCTCCATTTTTCCTCCAGAGTTATTATTGATGTGAAAACACCTTTCTAGTCCAGTGAAGCTGCTATTCACTTGGCAAAGAAAAAGATTTACTACCCTAATTGGAAGTGCTGTGTCTGAATGCTTTCACAGGTGAGAAACTAGAATGATTCAGCATATACCTAATAGTCTCTTTAAACTGAGAATTGCAAAGAGATTTAAAGAAAACAAACCCCATACCCACAAGTCTAATAGAGTACTTGTATTTTGACAACTTAATAGACTTATTTTTGAAGATACATTTGTATTGGTGACAGGTAAAAGGTAAAAATATGTATCCTATGCAGGCTGGACCTATTTGTAGAACAGCTCATTACAAAAGCATATTACATTCACTTGCTCTTAGATAACCAAAAACAAGCAAGAAAAATAAATATTATTTCAATTAAGAAACATTACCGCCATTCTCTTCTTTTCTGTTGCGTATTTACTCCCTCATGTCCCTAGCCTGTCCTGTCTAGATGATATCAAGAGAGGCTGTTAGATATAGAAAATATCTTGCTAAGAAGTTTTTATCTTCCCTCACATTGCTTGGAATGTCTCCTTTTTATTGTCTTCAGTAAGAAGAACAACATGAAGGAGATTTAATAATCGTGAGGTGCAAGGGTGAGGAAGCCCAAGGGCACTTATCAAAACATTCTTGCTGTCCGTCTTGGGCCCTGCCACAGAAGATCCCACTCAGCCCAGTGACTTGTGAAAGAGGGTGCTCCAACCAGCCATGGAGAAAGCCTTCTGAGGAGGGGCTTATGCTTGTCATACTGCCATCAGGTGTATGTGGGCCAACAGGAAGGACAGTCACTGTATTTCCATGGGGACTTCATAATATTAAAGAGCCTGGAGGGCTGAGAGAAGCTGTTTAGTTCAAACAAACTTCTTATGTGCCATTTGTCTACTCTCCTTATGTCTCACCCCAAAATTTCCGCCTCTGTGAAGGATAACGGGAAGGATTCTCAGGGGCAGAATGGGGAATAAATGGGCAGGCTGCAGTGGTAAGGATGGCAAAGAAAGGATGTGCGTATTTTGCCCTGGAGGGTGAAACAGCTTCCAGTCATCCGGATGTATGTGTCAAAAGACCTTAGGGAGTATCCAGAATTTCTCTTCTGATCTCAAAATGCAGTGTGGAGGCATCCTGTCTAACTTCTCTGGTCCTCGTTCTGACAAAGGATTAAACTATTGTGATGCCATCTGAGTGTTTATGGGTGAAAGGATCTCAAACTTACTCTCATGGGTTGGACTTCACGATCTTAAAGGTCCTTTTCAACCTAAACAATTCTATAATTCTGTGAGGTGCAATAATGATATTAATAATAGTAATGCATAAGGTATAGTACTGAGTAAAAACTGGTTGGACACTTTGCCCATTAGTAGTAGTGGCAAAATTAATCAATGGATAATTAAGGACAGAAAAGACTGGCTTCAGTGATGTGACTGTCAGTACAAATCTCTACATGTTTTTAGTTTTAACTATTTTCGTAGGAGAACATGTGTATCCCAGATGCCCAACTGTGTAAGGGAATAGATGTGCCTACAGGTATTTGGTAAGAATTCACAACATGGAATAATTCACTCTGAGCTCATAAAAGTGTGGAAGTCTGAAAAATAGACATATTGATTGTCTTCCTGTCTGCTGTCTTCTTTTTTAGTTTATTTGGATTATTTCTGATTTCAAACCAATAAATCAGTTAAGTTTTAGAGGAACCTCTGCAGTTTTGACACAAATTCTGCGAAGAACCTATTAGATTTTGCTGCTGACTGGGTTTGACAAGTAAGTTCTAAGATCGCAGAACAGGTTTTAATAACCAGTCAAAATCTCCTATCAAAGCTATAAGGAAAAACAAATAAATAAACATAGATGCTGCTTAGAATATTTGTGCTTTTGTTCACAGTGCTGTACATAAGTAACACTGTTGTCATTAAATCTGACAATATTGAAGAAAACAGCCCTCTAAATGGATACATTTCAGTGCTTTTTGGACACAAAGAAATATGGTTAGTGAAGTTATTGCATGGATGAGTGAGAAAAACCCTCTGACCTATGACAAAGAGCTGGTTCGGCTGATTTTTATTCAAAAGTTTCCATTGTAAGACTTAGTTGACAGAAAAGATACAACTAAATGCATATATTTTGCTATAATTAAGACTAGGTACCAGACATGAATGTTGAAAAAGTTATGAGGCATTGTAAACTAAAATAACACCTGCATAGTTCCTCTGGATTCAGACAATGAATCCTCTCTGCTGAGGGAACATTTATCATATGGGCTTCTGTGCTCATGTATTATTAGATGTTTCATGCTTTAAGTCTGTTATGCATTGGATGCATAAATACTAACATTAATTCACTTAAAAAAATAAGTTAACATTTCTATGACTTAAAATATGCAAAAGCATTATTACAATTTGCCTGGCTACATCATGTTCATCAATACATGCTTTAAAAACATTTTCTGACAGAAAGAACTGAAAAAAAAAAAAAGAGGAGAAAAAAAGTGGTTTGCTTGCCATGGAATATCTTCTGGTCTGTGAAAGAACCTTAGCATAAAATCAGAGAAAAAAAATCTGACAAACTAGTAAGAATTTTATTATTTACCAGGAAGACAGCACATCTACCGTGGGTTGACACAGGAAGAGTTAGCTAATGAATTTCAGGTGGAGAGGTTTTATCCCCAAATGAATGCTTCATCTACAGTGGCATTCAGCCGGAGACTGAAAAACTTAAGTATAGTTGTACCATGTAGGTATCTGTAGCTAAGGAACGTGAGGTAGCTAAATGAACCACTATAGTCTGTGGGTATCTAGACAATACAGCCAGGGGAACCCAGAAGGCAATTCACCTGAGCAGCCAGGGATGCTTTATTCAGGGAAAACTAAATTACACCCCATTCTCTTGGAGTGGGACTCAGCTGCCTAAATAGATTCAACTGGTGACATTGCAGGTGCTGTGGGACGTACCGAGTCATCTCCACGCTGTTTCACAAACGTGCAGATTTCCTGTAAGCCCTGTGTTGCACCAGGTAGCTCTGGCTTGGATTCCCCTGCCGTCTCAAATGGCATGAATACCTGTGTTTAAGGAACTGAAGCGTTCCTCAAATCTGCCTTGACTGAAGCTTGGGGACATAGCTCATTGGATTTATCACTGGCACATATGTACATGCATTCAGGTAACTTGCTCTGGAACCAAAGTCCTCACAAGTACCCATAAATTGTTAGCTACATCACAGGACAGGTGAAAAGGGCAGAAACAGGACGAGGAAAATGTTTGTGTTATCTTCCTTTCCCAAGTGTCCCAAGCACAGGCAGTTGTGCAAAGGAGGTGTCGTTTAGATCCAGCTAGTTTCATAGCATTGTTCAAGGAAAAAAATTAAGTCCAAGTATAGCATGGGGGTAGGCTGAATATGCCTCAAAATTAGGCAGAAATTAGAATCCTGATTTCACTGTCAAAATTATCCAAAGAATCTTTGAATAACAATAATCAAGAAGTAAAAATTAAAGAATAATCATGCAACTCTAGGAAGCCCCAGGTAGTCTGCCTGCTTGTGGCAGTCTAGTCTTGATGCTGTGCAATATCCCGAAGGTGATTTACAGCTATTTAGTTGTCAAATTCGATTCCAATATATGGTTGAAGAAGTAAGACTGAGATTGATTTCTCATACTTCCTTCAGTTGTAGAGCCATATGGCACAAAATTATGCCTGTTTGTTTCCAGCATTTCATGTTCAGGCGATAAATTCAGCCAATACTTCAGTATAAGAGATAGGAATTGTATCACCAAACTTTTGGCCATGTAAGTACTCATTCCTTCCCCTAAACTAGTTTCTAGATTCCCGAAGCTGTCAATGCAAACAGTGATTCATCCCATTCTAAGGCAGGTATCAAACACTGTACAATTAGGGGAAAAGCCTCTCCCTCTAAGTCCCATTGAGGAGGTCCTCATAATTTCCTGACTCCCCAAATTCATTTTTTAATACGACAGAGAAGAACATCTTTAAATTTTCAGAAGCCTTAATGACAATGTGCTCAGGGCTTGCAGATTTCTCTTGGGCGTATCAACCAGGGGATTTGTGTGCATTGTGTCAGCTGCCGAGCCCTGGGAGCCAGCAGTGGCAACCTCTTTAGCAGGACCCAACATCCAACCCAGGCTTGCAGTGAAGGTTTCATCTACTGGTGCGTGAATCCAGATTTGCACTTTGTAGTCATCCTGATAGAAAGGAAGCTGACTGTTAGTATCTCAAGATGCAGTTACAGATCTTTCTACATTAATCTTTTGCACAGAATACAAGTAACATGACGATATAATATAAACAGCCCCTGCTAGGCTGAGTGATACTGAGCACTTTAGATACAGTTTGTCTGCCTAGACATTTTATAGAAGGTTGACTTAACAGGTCAATGGTAAATGTAATGGAAATATTTTTAGCAGAAATTGCTTCAATTTCTTTCCTTCATCAAAAAAAAACCCAAAAAACCCAGCCTATTTTGGCAGTCATTTCAGTCATATAGCTATTTTGTTGCCTACAAAAGATCTTTGTCTTTGAGAAAATGTAAAGAAATGTTCAGTGAGCCTGAACTTAGGGACACATTTACTGCCAGTCAGGAAGTCCTAAGGACTCTTAAGTTGGGAACATCAAAATTCAGGTTCTAAAAGTTAACGGTCACTGTTCAAAACTGTTCTACTGATCAGTCTGTTTTGCTGCATGGCACATGTCGTAGTAACAGAAAAAAACATCATCCTGGCTATTAAGAGAACAAGGAGAAAGATAACCATCTAGAAGATGTGAGGGACAGAACTAAAATTTGAGGTCATGACAAGATGGTTCTCCTAAACTGCATATAAAGCGCTTCCCAAAATGGTTACATTTGGGAGCTGGACTCCTGTCCTTTCCTTTTTAGGACTTACGCTTACAGTGCCAGAAATCAGATATTGCCAAGTACCACAGAAACCATGCACTCATTCTTTCATTTTTTCCTGTTTTTCTTTTTTTCTTTTTTTCTTTTTTTCTTTTTTTCTTTTCTTCTTGCACTCTTACCTCTTTCTTGCAAGGAGTACCACATTCTGGCGCCAGCCAAATGAGGAATTCAGTATGTGTGTGGGTCTGCCTTCAGTGGGACTACACATTACTAAGTCAAACATTGGAGCTGGAGTGTTGTGCTAGATTTGGTCTAAAACACTCACCATCTTTGACTCTGACCTGGCAAAGCTTTTAAACATGTGCACGATCCTAGGCTTTCACTTCCCCTGATATGCGTGTGACATTAATCGCAGGAAGGTACGAACGTGGTAAAAAGCGTTAACAATTAAGCATGTACATCACTGTTTTGCTGGGCAAAAGCCCAAATGCCTTCTCTTAAACTGTTTATAATAGTCCCTAATCCTGTATGCTTGCAGCTGATGAGGGGTCTGGCTTTTAGTTGCGTTCCTTTCCATGTCCAAATGCTTTTCCAAATTCAGTTCTACTCTCTGGGCCAAAATGAATGCTCGTAAGAATACGGTAATTAAACACAATTACAAAGATATGCACATTCCATGCTGAATAACCACAGGCCCCTTTCCAACAACCTTTTTGTTCTTTCCTCATCATCTCTAATTTTTCTGGCTTCTTATTTATGCTTTTCATTGACAAACCGGTTTTGAGCGACCCTGGTAAATTCTTCATAATTTTGTTGCTGTTGCAGACGTCTACTACACTTCTCTGACGTGTAAAAAAATACAAACCCAGCAAGGTGAGAAGATTCAATAATCTGTGGAATCACAGCTCTGAATCACAGTTTCCATTGATTTTGCCAGCTTTTACCCAGGGTAGTGCTTATAAAATAGCCTAAGAGACCACAAAAAAATGTGACTTGACCTAACTGCTCCCGGTCCATAACAAAATTGGTGATGGATTTATGGGGATAATCTTATGAAATAAAGGCCACATTTGGCCTGTTAATATTGAGAGATGTTGACCTCTAGAGCAATTGTGCTTCAAATGTCATAAATGTTAATATTTTCTAAAAGATTTTGTGAAATATGTCTCTGTTCTTTTTAAAGAACTTCATTGTCAAACCTGCAAGTCAGTTGACTAGATATGTGGGGTTTTTTTACAAAAATATAGTATTTTCATGTCAATCTTTTAATGCAGTCTAGCAGAATTATTTTCAAAATGGACGTAGTTTGTGATCTCTACATTATCTTTTACTGCATGTAGCAATTTTTACCTGTTGTCAAGCATCACCATGATCACTAGATCTCTTAGTAGCCATCCAGACAGAAGATAGATGTAATGAACACTAGATGGTATGTATCAAATGTGAGCATATAACGGTCTAAACATTGTTAATCACTTCAGAACCCTGAAATATTTATTGAAAACAGCAGTTGTGAAAAACTTCCACCGCTATTGGTTAAATTAAGAAGTTAATTAGTGGCTAGAAAGGGGCAAAAATACTTTGCCGAATCCTTTGTAGCAATACTGCATTGTAGCTCTTCAACTGCTATGAAGTTTGGCTTATTTATCCCAGTAAGCCTTTGAATGAGGCTTCTGATTATCTGGGGAGTATTCATTATAGAATAACACTAATATATAGAATACTGTATTATTATAATATATATACTGTATATAGAATAATACATTATTCCTATTATATGTTCAAGATAAGGCAATAAAGTGTTATATGAGAAGCAATCTAGTTTTCTCAGTCTCTAAAACCAACCAATGGATAGAAGAGCTTCTCCAAAGAGAGATTCAAAGCATTCAGCTGGGTTTCTGCACCGAAGCATCCTCTCAAGGAGCTCTTTTCCCCGCATTGGTTATACAGGCAGCCCAGAGAGACCGAAGAAGCAGCAAAATAAGATGTGTGAAATTTTGTGATGAAACTATCCCCTGCCAGTCCTAATTCTAATGCACTGGGACTCAGGAGAGTACAGTACATCACAGTGGCGTGAGGGAGAAAATAGGAATAAATGCTTACAGGCACCTATGAACTGCTTGTCAAAAAAAAAAGGACGGAGGGAAAAGGGAAGAAAAGCACCAATTCTTTCTTTCTTCCATTAATGGGAGCTTTGTGGAATGCATTGTTTGACAAAGATTCAATAATATTATTTCTCTAGTTTTGCTTCTCATGGGCTTATTGTCAACTGTGGTGGGCTTTTGTGCTCTTTTTTTGGTTTTAGTTTTGTTTTGGCTTTTTTTTATGTCATCCTAATTCAACCACATACATCCCACTATTAAGTAGATCTCAAGACCTCACACTCAGATTTGCTCAAGAGAGGTCCAAAATGGGAAAAGTAAGTAATAACAGATCATGACTGTGATGCATAGCACTGTTTGGGACAGGCTGCCACCCGCTGATCACTGACTAGTGTCCAAGTCTAGAAGTACAGATGTGCATACCAAACATGGTTAGAGAAATCAGTACCAGAAGAGAAAGGAAAAAGGAAATAAAAATGAAACTCATCAATAACAAAGAGAAGGAAAGCATACTGCATATTCTCATGGGGAAACAGAAATTCTGAAGCTTTTAAGATTATATTAGATTTGAATATATTATTACTCTTTCTGTATTCCAGAAGTTTTAGGGCTTGCACTTGCTTTTTCATCCTGTATAAGAGGATGCATGGCTGCATAGTTTGCATACTTGCACCTGGTTTTATGCAGGAGTAACTACTTTTCGTAAGCCAAGCATCCTGTGAAATGGCAACAGGTTCTAAAAATTGAATTAATGATAAAGCCCAAGTGCTTCTTATCATCTATCAAGTTGTTGATAGATACTATATGCTAACAGATATGCAAATATTGCTAAAGCATTCTTGGAAAACAAAAATTGATCTGGAATTAGAGGAAAAGGAACTAAATCTATGTACTTATAGGTCTCATTTGATTATGACAGATTATTTAAACCATAGTGCTGAAGGCAAATTTCCAGAGAAGTTCCTCAGCAAAAGGAAGCATTCAGGTATTGCCTCTGGCTTTGAATCACATACTAAGAATTTTCCTCCTCTGCTCACATCACGTGCCAGCAAATCTTTACCGAAACCAGCAGGATGACTCATGAATTAAAGACTTTCTTAGTATGAGTAAAAGTAGCTCTTGATCTTTACTTTAGCTGGTTTTGTGGATACCCAGATGGGCCATTATTTCCTTAGTGTTCAGTTAGTATTGATTAGTCTATCAAAACTTATGTCTGTGAATGACTTGAGTGAAAATCATCTCTGACACATGATCTTGTGCTTTCATTTAATTTAAATATCACAAGGTTGTGAGCATATGTATGTCCCTAGAAAAGAGATCTAATTGTAGGAGATTTAAAAGAGAAAAATCTAAAAATTGAGTGTGAGTGAAATTCTATCTGAACTCTTACTTCTAGCTGGTCAGAACAATTGGAATTAAAAGAAAGAAAGAAAAAACTGTTTTCTGTAGAGATTCTTAATAGTGATCCTCCAGGAATACAGCAACAGTTAAGGTCAGACTTCCAAAAATAAAAATGTCAACAATAATTTACTTGCTAAATTTATTATGCCACGTCTCTTCATCAAGAAGAGCCTCTTCTCTAAGGCCTACTCTTAGAGAAGGTAGTAACAAGCAGTAAGACCTTAAAGCCCATTAAAAACAGTCATTATATTGATAAATCCACCTGACTTCACAATGTATTTATATTTAACTTAAAATTACCTTGTTTTGCTGAAAGATATTACATACAGTATTTGAAGTAAAATTATTCTTACCTTTGTTCTCACAGGTTTTTCAAAATCAGGGTTTTTTTCCCCCAAGGTTTTTATTGTTTCAGGTTTTTTTCCTCTTCAAGTTAAATTAATGAAATCCAAAATCACAAATTTCTTGGAATACTCAGCACTGAAAATTAGTTGTAGAACATGCTGGTGTGAGCAGTTCCCAATACCTTAAGTTAAACCCTGATCCAGGTCCCATTAAACGCAATGAGAACGTTTCAGTCACTTAAGCAGCCTTTGAAGTAGACAGTGTGAGAACAGTGTAAAAACAAATAGATACTTATACATGGTTTGGAGCCAGCTCAGCATTATAGTGTTTCCCAACTGCATACTGTTGCTCTCAGGCAATAACTCACAGTATAAAATATGAAATTTAGTGTTGAATTGACCTGAGCCAAATTTTTTTCCATGTGTCCAACAAACTGAAATATAGCAATTTGGAAATCAAAGTACTTTTTGTCAAGATTACCAATGGGAATGCCATCATGATTTTTCCAAAGCTTCTCAAAAACTGTTACTAGTTCAGCTTTTTTTTTTCTAACTTTGAATGAAAAAAAAAAAAAAAGATTTTATTCATGGCAGGAGTAGTAAAGTTCACTAAATCGTAGTAAAAATGATAACAGACTGTGCTATGATAACAGTACCTGATAACATAGCTAAATAAATAAAAGGTAGCATAGCTAAATGATAACACGCTTTTGGAATTTGAAATCAAAGTATTAAAGAAGAAGCCAGCCTCCTTTGTTCACTCTTCAGCCTCCTTTTCACAAGCTATGAGTTGTTTAAACACGGAGGATCCTTGAGAATTTAAGAGTATTTCACAATTTGACTGCACTAAAATGATTATAATCTATACATTTATTTGGGAAAATTTAACAAAAATTAGAATTTAGGATGTCAAAAGGATAAATAATGAATAATAATGAAAAGTGGTTGTAATGAAAGGTAGAGTCTGAAGACAGATGAGTGAATGATGTTATTTATGCATAATACACTAAATAGAAGAAAATATCCAATAGCCCTAGTCTTTTTTTTTTTTAAAATAACAATATTCCTACTGAAAGAAATCATTTCGATTGGGGATCCTTTATTCTGTGATGCTTCTGAAGTGCTTTCTTCATAGCTCTTGCCTTACATTATTACTACTTTAATTATTATTGTATAATTATTACCTTAAATATTATTGCCTTAAATTATTACTACTTTATCGGCATGGTATACAACACCTAATTAAAGGTCAATATTGGGTTTACATGTATTGTGTAACTTTACTGGAATCCTAATTTTCTTCATCTTCTAAAATCTCAGTCTTTACTCTAAAATCTCACTTTTTTTTCCCACAGGATACCGTAACTAAAGCCACCTCTGTTATACACATATGCATTACAATAATCCCACTCAAATATATAGAATTACAAGGATGGAGAAGAGTGGCCAGAAGAACATAGGAAAAAAAAATTTTTTTCTTGTTATGACAATCCTGAGCTGGCTATATGAAGGTATTATTTAATTTTCTGTTCTGGTCAGATAACAACTTCATGCATTTTTAAAACATAAAATAAGGATATA
Organism: Cariama cristata; assembly: GCF_000690535.1. NCBI lineage: Eukaryota > Metazoa > Chordata > Aves > Cariamiformes > Cariamidae > Cariama > Cariama cristata. The sequence goes on along the minus strand of NW_009596245.1, from coordinate 56,612 downwards.
ATTTTCTTTCTTCTGTTTTGCCTAATTTTTTTCTCCTGTTCTACTTAATTTCAGTGGGGATTGTCTGTGCATGATGGCCAATTCCAGGGCCTTGCAAACCTTTAAAAGTGGGATACCACACTGTAATTTTCTCTTTTAAATAAGCCTTTATGTGCACTTGTGTTTGCATAGGAACCAAGAGATGCTGCCACTTATATTGACAAGATGCTGCCATTCTGCTGCGGTGTGGTATTTTCCCTCCGTATGAGGCTGAAGCCCCTCCGGTTTGTGATTCTCTGCTAGACTTGCTACGTGCCTGTCTGTCTGTACTAATGCTGTCTAAAATAGCCGTTCTCTAAGCAGTAACTTAGTAAAGGTCTGTCTCATGTACAGGAATTCTTCCTTCAGGGCATACGCATTCTGTCTCAAAGCAACTACATAATCTTATAGCATAATAAAGTGAAAAAGGTATCAGTAGATTTCAGTCTTGCCTATTTAAAATACGATCTAACGTATAATAGGGTAAATAAACCTTTTGATTATTTTCAGCCAATTTTAATACGTTACAATGCTTTATAAATTATGACCACTATGTAATGGAGCCTCGAAACCAGTATTCCCAATATTCCTCTATGCTTTGTGGGCCAGTAACCATATAACCTGGTGCAGAATCATCCAAGTGCTGTACAGGCATTGTCAGAAACTTTTGAGATGGAACTTCAAGACAGGCAAAGTTTTGAGTTGAAACTCTTCAAATCTTGTTTTTGAAGGGAGTACTTTAAAGAACTGAACTAACACCATTGTCGCCAGTCTTGCTTTCCTCCACTCTTGCTTTCCAAGCCATTGACTTCTCAGCAGTTTTCAGCTGAAGCAAACTGTACATGGCTCTTTTTGGTTCCTTTGCAGTATGTCTGTCTTTCCTCTCAAGATTTAAGTCTCTGTCCTTGTTCCTCCTTCCCTTCCTGCCACACTTGTTTCATGTGGTCTGCCGCACTCAGACAAGGTAAATGGGCTGTCTTCTGCTCTGCTGCCAGCCACTGTGCTTTAAAAGCTTACATCCTCTATTCAGGATATAGGCCTTTAGCCAACAAATAAAACAGTTATACCGCCCGTCACAGTCTAGCCTGAGGTAAATTTTACCTTTTTCTAAGCAAATCTGATACAGACAAATTTCCAGACAGAAAATTCAACCTTCTGCTCCAAGTCCAATCTCAAAAATGTGGCTGCTCTTTCGTAGTCCTTGGCCAAGTTTTTGAGCTCACTTACACTCCAGCCTTTTAGGAAGATAGTTAACTAATGTGAGAAAACAAAAATCAGGAACAGAAAAGCAAATTTGAAATCACCTGAAAGCAATAATAAGCCTTTCAGTACCCAGTGAAACTTATTTGTAAAATATTATTCTAACGATGCAAACATTACTAATGTGAGCTTGTCTCTTGAAAAGATAACTCTGCCTCCTTACCCAAATTACATTAGTTTTCAGATCACTATAAGCTTGTCTTATTGCAATGCAGTACTTACAAGTATAATTACATGTTGCTTCTGCATGTTACTGATATTTTTTTTTTTACAGTGAGTTTTTTAGAATAAGATAAAGCAAAAGCAGGAACTTTTAACTAGTTCTATTTGAGATAAAAAATATTTTGATGGCCACACCAGCAGTAGGAGCAAAGGTGGTAGTAATTTTGCTTACTGCTAACCCATCTGTTTAAATTAGTGAGTTCAGGATATGCTGGAGGAAATTACTTTTAATATGTCAGTTAGCTGGTTCCGCTGTACTCCCAAAATAATGGAAGTTAAAGACTTGCATCAGTATTTATACTTTTAATCAACTTCTGCATGAAAATATACATGAACAATATTTTAAATTTCTAGCAATGATGCACCTTGGTGACATACTTTCTTCTCCACTGTGTTTATGAGAAACCAGAGGTGAATTTTATGCATAGCAGAAAGGACGAAAACACTCTATGATTTAAAATAGCATCAAGATATTCTTGGCAGAGCTGGTGATTCTGAGAACAAAAACCCAATACCTATTATTCTATTAAATGCAAACTGTGCTCTGCATTGTAAATCAAGAAAGATAAAGGAACAGGTTCAACTATTAAAGGTTTGCTGCTGTGAAAAGCTATACAGTACACCATTCTCTCTGTGACAGAAAACAAGCACCAGTATATAACACCATAATGCATCAATTGGTTGAGACATTGGTGAGTCACAGCACAAGGGTGTTATCGGAACAGAAACTGCACAATAAAATAGTTCAAGTAGTCAAGGAGTACTTAAAAACCTATGTATTTTTCACAAGAATAAACATTATTGACTCAGTCAAGATAGGCAAATATTGAAAATGTTGCAGGTAGTATTCAAATGACTTTTAAAATGAATACTCTGGATATATTACGCTGTTTCGTTTTGGTTTTTTTCTGTCAGTGGACTTTTTGTCACAAACATTCAGTGAAACTGAAGTTCAGATCACAGCAACGATTCCTACGTAAACAAAAGTGGTTAGTGCATATGAATGTTGAGCTAAGGCATTGTTTGCAGAGTTATCCAAGTGTTGGAGAAAAACTGTGCTGTAGACATTCTCTAAGCAACCAACACACCCTCAATTGTAAATAAGCACAATAAATGAGTAGTGAAAGATATTTCCAAATGTATTTTTCAATAATTTTAAATGTTACTAGTCTGAATAAGCAAATAGTTAATCTGAAAACATTCTCTATGAGCATATAAAGGGACTAAATTCATCAAACCACTGCTTTGGTAGGCATCATTTGTTTATTGATGTTCCAAGGCTAAAATTGCGATCAAGTTCTCAAGTAGTTAAACCACGGAAGGATATTTAGCATGTGAGTGCTCACATTGCCAGATTCAGTAACTGCCTTCCAGCCCTCCGCTGATTTAAGTTTCTCCCTCTCTCTCTGGCTGCTAAAGGAGGGTATTTTGAGAGGGTAATGCCTAACTTTGACCTGCCTGTCTCCACTGATTTTAGAGGAACACAAGGACAGCAGCCTTCTATCTCAAATACCTATAGTTATTCAATAGTAGATGATGTGCTGATGCTACTCTACTGCAGCAAGGAAGGACTCTTCCTTTGATTTGGATGGGTGCTGGATTTGTCCCATTACACTGAGAATACCAGAGTTCTCAAGATCTACTTAAGCAAGAAAACATTAGATCTTATAACAACATTACTGGGAGGGTTTCATCAGCCAAATCTGGCAAAATGTCAGCAACTCAAAGATATTCCCGCCAGCAATGGAATGTAATACCACTGATTAGATTTTGATGAAATGCTCCATGTCCTGCTCTGCTGAGGAATGTCCTTGTGCTCATGCTCTCAAGATACAAACTTCATAGTTGCTATCATCAGTGATGAAATGTAGCAGATATTTGCCATAAGCTTTTGCTCTCTAGCTTCCTAAAAGATCTATATTCTAATTTCCCATTTATGGTATCAATCTTCATAGCATTATATTTTTTCCAATATTCTATCAGAACCTACAGCAAGGATTTAGGAAATTTTAATGAGTTGCATAGCAAAATGAACACACCTGTTCTGTAAGTGATTGCCTGTCTTGGCATCAAGCCATGGCTATTGAAATGTTTTATTACAAAGAGACACTGAACTAAATGTCTGCACAAATTGCTAAAATTTGTGCTTCATTTAATTACACAAAAATCAAAATAGCTTGCTGAAATAGAAAAGTTTTACTAGGAAAAGTAAAATATGTGTACTGTACTTATTTCAAAGTAATTTATTTATTCATGTTTAATTTAAAGAAGAATATGTACAGAAGTATTGACCAGAGGATAAGGTTCTCACAACAAAAGGTTCTGGGCAAGATTTCAAAGTTAATGATTACAGACCACTCAAAAAAAAGGTCTACTTTTACAAATTTGAGTGTTCAGCATTTTCTGAAGATTATTTGGAGGTGTCCCAAATTAGCTCCTCAATCATTTTTGAAACTATTATTTCTTAGGACTACAAAAGCATCCACTGAAATTAAATGGTATGTTGCAACCACTTAGTGCACGTTGTTAGTTTTAAACATCCTTTACAAAAGACAAATTTGAAATCCTGGGTGTTATTAGTATATAGTTTTCTTCTTAGCATGAAAATAATAACTGAAGTAATTATGGAAGAATCCCTTTTTTAAGTTGTAAATGTTCAGTATGAAGAAGGAAGCAACTGGGTACAGGAAAATCGTCATTGTTGCCATTTTCTCTGATTCCAGAATCTCACAGAAAAATATCAAACTAACTGAGCTATTTTAAAAGACCTTTAAACTAAATTTTAAATAGACTTTCAAAAATTCAAACTTGTTTAAACAAATTTGGACTTCTTCACATTCCATGTTTGAGAAGCATGTACCTACCCAATCTGCAATACAGATTTTACAGAGATATTTAGCTTAGAACTTACTGATGACCTAATTAGATGAACAACTATATTCATTGATGCAGCTGAGCCAAACTTTCATAATGACTTTCTCAACTTAGTTATGGAAGTGGATCTCTGAAGGGGATCAAACTGGTGTGATTCACTTCAGACTGGGCTAGGCTCATCAGCTCCGCTGTACCACCTCATTCTTTAATGAAGTCCATC